>NC_071287.1:2480077-2481596 GCF_943735745.2 Anopheles bellator
GCGAGGAGGACGACCAATGGATTTGCTTATGTTCGGTAGCTCTCGCTTCAGGGATACGGTCTACCGTTAGCGTGAAAGAGAGGCAATGAAAGTTAAATCTGCTGCGCATTCTGTTTCGCAACCTCGAGAGCCTCGGGAGAGTCAGAAGATTTCACGTTATTTTTCTTCAGCTCTCAGCATCTCAATGTAGAGAATGCTGGCGTTGGTGTGATCATTATAATCGTGATACTCTTAGGGAAAGTACTCTTGTGCACAACCGTGAAATCGTGTGAACCATGTTGTCGAAAATGGCGTCTGAGCAGCAACTGGATAAGCCTGAAAATTCATCGTAAGTAAGGTGTTTCGTCACGCTGATTCTGATCGTCCAGTCAAAAAGAATGTGCGAATTGCGCCTGTGGAAACAGTGAAACAGTGCTTTCTTGTTGTGAATAGTGTAGTGAAGTTGTAAAATGCTATTTTGGATTGTGTTGTACGGCACGTTAGAAGCAGTTTGCTCTTCCTTTCGTTTCAGTTCTCGGGAGGCCACCGGTGTAGGCCCGAATGGGCCCAAAGTGCTCGACAAGGAGCGAATCCTTGTGAATAAGGACCCAAAGTGGCACGACAGAGAGTATCTTTTAAAGTGGTACAAGACGGAAGCGTGCATGCGGCGCTTATGTCGGCAGAACTACGATTGTCCACAGTTTCACAACAGTATGGATAAACGCCGTGATCCAGATAAATACAAGTACAAGTGAGTGCGCTGCTTTAATCCATACGCACTTTGGACGATCGAACGAGCTAACTGGTGTGTCGTTTTTCACTGTAGATCGAAACCTTGCCCAAACGTAAAGCGGTCGGATGGAAGGTGGGGCGAACCGTCCAATTGTGACGCCGGTGACAACTGTGGCTTCTGTCACACCCGTAACGAGCAGCAATTCCATTCGGCAAACTACAAGATGACCGACTGTTGTGTTCAGCAGGCGCGATGTTGTCAGCGCTCAATGTTTTGTCCATTCACGCATGTAGCACGTGAGAGCGATTGTAGCGAATCCGCACCTACGAGCAGCCTCGGGTTGCCTACCAATCTCCTTGGCAGGAAACCTCCCAAGCGTCTCGCATGCAGCATAAGATCTCCTTTGGATGGCGGGGTGTGTAAGTATTTCGTCCGTCGCATTCGTTGTGTTGGGTAAAACTGACGTATCGGACTTATCGTACTGAATCACTAGCTGAGCCGAGTCTGCGAGATGTAGCGCTCGCAGATGAGAGTCAGATTTCTGGTCTAACATCAACGGGCTTGCTGGCCAACAGTTCCGCTCCGGTAAACACTCCTGGTGTGCCAAGAAGCAACAAAAAACGAAGTAACCTAGATCAGCAGCAACATCCGCAAGCGCAACAGCAGTTGCAACAACATGTCGATGTAGAGCAACAAAAACGGAAAATCCAACAAAAGCTGGTCAACTACAGGCAGACGGGCGATTTCCAGACAATAGAATCACGTGGCATGGCTTTTACAAAAAAGATGACACCAATGGAAGAAAAC
>NC_071287.1:2481696-2493625 GCF_943735745.2 Anopheles bellator
ATTGGAAGCAAACAATCCGACGGTAACATTGCAGAACAAGGATACAGCATAATTTAACAAAAATATAAATTAACTGTGTGTCTTTTTCGTTCCTTATTTTCTTATTGTTTTATGGTAACAGGCGGCCATTGCTAAAGAGCAGTACAAAAAGTTAATGGCAAACAGGAATCAGAAGGTAACATTGCACAACAAGGATACATGCTGTATCCTTGTAATTTATGCATCGTAATTTAACAAACATTCAAATTAACTGTGTGACTTTTTCGTTCCCTGTTTTCTTATTGTTTGTTAATGGCAATAGACGGTCTTAGCGGAGCCACAGCTCGATACGACAGTTGAGTAACGCTGGCGTTGATAGTTGCTCCCCCCCCCCCCCCCCCCAAGGTACACAGTGGCGGAATTACGGGCCATGCCGTTGCTGGACTTAATAACCATTCTGGTAGGTAAGCAATGAATGTAATAACGTTAGAACATTTTGCATTTTTGAGAGTTTGTAGTAGAATATCAATAAATATATCAATATCTCAATATCAATATCAATATCTAACCCATCTCGTACATGTTTCGTATCCACAGGCAACGCTTCAAAACCCTGAGCAACCCTGAGCATTCGAGGCTTTCATCTACCAAAACTCATTCCTTCTAAATTACTCTCCACAATTGCACTTACAAACCACCTGTACCGTATAGTTGAGGTTGATAAAACCATGGGACTAAAAAAGCACGTAAACCCAAACTTGGACATTCGTCAAATACAGGGTGAGTAATTTAACGTTAACTTTTTCATTTGCTTATAAAACAAAAACGGTTGAATATTTTTCGATGCTTAAACTTTTATTTGAAAGGTTAATTTTTTACATTTTTTATGTGAAACAATTTTGGTAAAATGATCACCAAGATTGACTTGGCAGTAGCTCATTAATAATAGTGTTCTTAAGTGTAAAACTCGGTGTGTCCAGACCCCCGGTACACGCTCCTTTTCAGGCAACCCAGGGGAGGCACTAGCTCATTCGGTCGACTTATTTTTCAGTACATTTTCGATTGTATCTGGTCCTATTTCTGCAATAGCAACTTGAATTTAGGTCTTGTTGTTAGGAAATAAGAGGCCAAAACAAAACATCAACAAGTCAATCGACAAACTGGCACTTGTTTGCAATTTGTTCACAAGTTGATGCTCGTTTGTTCAGATTTGTAGATCTGCATCAGTGACATTAATGACGTCTCCGGAGACGTCACTTACGCCGATATCGCATCGGTATCGTAGCGTGTGGATCGGGCATAACGCCACAAAATAATCGAAAATCGATTAAAGTATTTTTTTTAAATCACAAATTGTCGGATACGTTATTGTCACAATGTACAGTTGATTTTGAGAATTTTTGTGTTTTTGAGATTTTTAAAGTAGACCACGTGAGGTTCTCGACGTGAGTGTGCGGAAAATTTGTCTTCTTTTGAGTTCCATTAAGCATAACTTTCTATAAACTCCGCGTATCAAGACGAAACTTTCAGCACTGAAAGTTAATTGTTTATTGAAGACATAGGTGTTAAAATATTTGAAATCCGACCACCAGAGGCACTGCTAGAAGACATACAACTTTTCCGGATTCTAAGTAGGACAAGCTTTAAGTAGCAATGCGGGAATTTGAATTGTATTAAAATCCCCGCATTGCTACTCAAAGATGCGGGGATTTTAATTTTATTAAAACCCCCGCATTGCTACTTAAAGCTTATGACAAATTTATTGGAAAAAAATCATAGAAACACGAATCATGATAATAAGATTCAATTAAATATTTAACTTAAAATATTTTTTTTTCAGGTCCATCTGGTTTACGTTCAAAAGAATATAATTCACAAGAGATAGTTACTGCTATGTATCGGAAGGGATTCAAGGATGGAGTTCGAACTGACATCTTTCGCATAGAAAACAATTGATCGGTGCAGCACTGACGGATGGTCTGCGGATGGTCCACCAATTAAAAAAATTCTTCTTTTCGCTAAAAATAGCATTTAGTTGAGCATTTTAGTGAGTAATTTTGAAGCTGACGAGTTCTGCCAGCTTACTCTGCTGGGCTAGAGTTTGTACATTCCTTGTAACGTTTTTATGTTTCGGGTACTGTGGGTTGTTAGTCTAATGTCTCTATACTTTAGAAACTGACGAGGCGAGTAACCGCGATTCATAAATCAGCCCCCCATAACTTGGAGGACAGACGCTGTGTTGACCGCACCTTCATGGTCCCATGGTCCCTCCATGGTTCCCATGGTCCCCATCCCTGTTAGCTATGACCTGAATTGTTTTCTGTGTGCTCCTGGCTCGATCGCCATGAATAGCTCTTTTTCCCTTTTTTTTTATTTCTTTATTATCAGTTTAAAAATCGATTGTCATCCTGGCTCCTGGCACGATCGCCATGAATAGCTCTTTTTCACTTTTTTTTATTTCTTTATTATCAGTTTAAAAATCGATTGTCATGCTATGTGCGTTTAACTGTCTAACAATATTCTTCACTTGGTGTTCTCTTAGCATATCACAACCCCTTCAATCCGTGGCGTACTTAATAAAAACCTTCATTCAAATCATCTTATCCTACCGAGGCCTACCTTTGTATGGTAGCTTACGTAACTCTTTCTACTAGGCTCAGTAAACCCCGATTATGCTGAGTCCAGAGTATATATCAATTTTATCTGCTCTGCGCGCTTGTTTCAGAAGGCGTCGTTCAGGTGGTCTTACTGCGTTTCCGTTTCCTGTGCCGGATGACGAAATCATTCCAAGTTAAACAAAACCTTTATGAATCTAGTATGCCAGTTATTGCTTGTACTTTGATTGTCACGTGTATTTACCACCCTTTGTAAGTAATTATAAACACATGTTTGTAATTTTTGATGCAAATAAATCAATGCATACTGATTTTCAATCGTCTGAACGAACTTTCACTGCATCTTTTTACTTTGTTTGATTGGGATGGTTCTACTTTCCAAGGTATATTACGCTCATTTAGTTCAACTTTTCTACCGTTTCTCTAATCGTTGGTTGTTGTATTGTCGTAAAAATGGTAAACGGTTATCGTAGTCGTCCGGTAGTAACGCTGTTAGGAAGAGGTGAGTGACAATCGCCGTAATGCCCCAAACCGTTTCTGGGCCGTTCAGAAAGACTGGTGAGCTGTAGCCTGACCGAAACTGAGTATGTTGTCGATTCTGCGTTTGTGAATACGTTTCTATCGGTACCGTAAACACTTTCGCCACCTCTCCGGCACTGGGCTTCAGCTGGTCAAACGAGTAATCAACGATGTTACCTACGACAGGTGTAATAGCGAGATCGAAGGCAGGAACGATCGGATTACCACAACCCCAGACATTTATCAAGCTCTTCGAAATGCCCGTCTCCTCTTCAAACTCGCGCAAAGCGCAGTCTTCAATGCTCGAGTCTGTCTTGTCTTTCATGCCGCCTGCAAAGGAACGAAGAATGCTTTAGTAAATAAGGTATAATTTTAAAATAGACTCAATGGACTACCAGGAAAGGACACTTGGCCCCGATGGTTCCTAAGCCTGTTGGATCGTAGCGTGTATAGTAAGCTTACATTACCGTCCACCAAACATAAAGGAATCAATACTGCAGCTTCTTTGGTAACTCGCTGCTTGATTAAATCAATCCTTCGAAGCCTTTGAAAACGAGCAATTACTTCACTTTGTTTTGCACTATCAGTTAGAAGAATAGGATGCAACATTTCCGACACTTTTCTTAACATTTTAGCAAAAATGGATTCGGTAGTTAGTCACACGTTTACCAAACCTCTAGTGGAAGCGTTAGAACGCCAGCAGCAACGATATGTATGCCGAATCGTAGGATGTATGCTTGGTTGCATTGATTGTCATTACGTAAAACTAAATTCCAAATAGCCTAGTTTGCTGTTCATGGCCATTCATGACGATTCATGCATCGAACTTTACGGGACACTTTATTTTTCATGGAGCAAGTCAGAACTTTATCACAGTAACAAGTACCACGTAACATATTCATCAAGAATTTTCGATTCTCTGGTTTGTAATGTTGTGTGAAAACAATACAAACCAGAATTGCTGTCATTGATTGCTACAATACTGGAGATGAGCACAAAAGTGACATTTATTTGACAGCTAATATAATAGTTTCAAGTTGCCGTAATAAACAAAACTAAAATGCCCAAGCAGATAAAAGGTATGATAAATATTCTACAAACTTAAACTCCCTAGCAAAACGAGCAAAATGTGTTAAAGGCTACTTTATTCAGTGTGTTACAAATGCTACCTTTAATTCTAGATCGTTGCTATAATATCTGCTTTTTTTAAATCAAAGGCGCTTTGTATTTGTCCGGCCACATGAATCGCGAATAAACGTTCTGGCATTTCAGATAAATACCAAACTGTTTGCGCTTGTGTCGGCCGAGGCGTAAGCCCGACCGTAAACCCGAGCGTAAACAAGGTTTGCAAACGCTTTGTTTAGATACAGAGGATGATGTTAGTTCTTATTTGCTGCTATAGCAACAAAATCTGAAATAACAGGAAAAATAGCTTTCCGAAATCCATTCATTTCTCTTCGATTTATGTTTTCTAACACGAACATGTAAACACGTTTGTCATTTCGGTTTTATATTTCTGCTGCCACACGAAGCGTCAAGGATCTGACGTTTTTACGGTCCAAATAACGGCTCGTGTAGCGGCACGGCATTGTTGGTATTATAGCGATAAGCGTCTGCGTCTTTTGAAAGCGAACGTCAAACTCTCAGACGTCGTTTTATGGTTTTACGTCGAATTGCTTCATTATAGCATCGTTAATATAACAAAACATTTTTCTCATTTCTGCCGCATTATTTCGAGGATTAATTGGCAATCATGTAAACCATGCGCTTCGTAATGCCTCCCGGTTTGACTTGGCACCATCCATGAACTAATGTCCGCGCGAGAAGCATACCATTTTCCTATGCTTTTAACCAGATGTCGCTAAGTGCTATTCCAAACATGGCATCATCGCCGTCATCCGAAAAACGGGGGTGTCGGTTGTGTCATCCGCGGCTTAGAAAACCTAATAAATACTGTCTCGTTTCATCGGGTGGTCCAGTTGTGTATTATATTCTGCGATCGCAGCAGTTAAAAGCGAAAGCGACAGTGAAGGAGACCTTCGGCGGAGTAAAACCCTTGATTGTCATAGAATACGCGTGATATTTGTTGCGTTGCCCGTATTTCTTCGAACCCGTAATTGTAACCGGCTTCGCGTTTGCCATTGACAATCAGTTCGTAGTGCGGGCGAGTCCTCTGAAAAGTTGCAACTGTTTGGCGATAAAACACTGCCGCAAACAACAGAGTAGTAACCATGGCCGACAATGGAAACAAACGCAACATCCCAATCAAACTCGGCGACTTCAGTGTGATCGATACGGAGTTTTCTAGCATTCGCGAGCGGTTTGACACGGAGATGCGCAAAATGGAAGAGGAGATGGCCAAATTTAGATCGGACCTGATGAACCGCGAGTCGACCTTCTTTGAGACCAGGTAAGTGTGAAAGGGCGAAGGATGTGCGGCGGCAAGAAAATGAAAACACGAAGATAAAAGCAGTTCACCGAATGTGATGCCTGCATACTTTGGGTATTTGACGAGGGTCTTCCGTTTACGCTCCCTCCTGTAACTCACGTTTGCATCTCCGCAAACTTTTCCCCACCAGAAATAGTTTAAACCGAGCGATGGAATTTTTGTTCCGTCTTTGAGGTCATTGGTTCTAAAAATAAACGGCAAAACACCCCGGTCACATACGCGCTTTCCGTGAACGAATGGGCAGGTGGGAGGAACACAGGAACTATTGCTGCCTCAGCTTCATTATGCAGCCGGTCACGGCGGTGAGTTCGTGATGCGGTGCGTAGGTTTGCGCGAAGGATAAGTTTCAGCTTCCTCCCCTTTGCCCTCACTCCACATCAAACACGCGGTTGAGTGGATACCTATAGCCTTCACCCAAAACCTGTGGCTGCCTCTAGTGGTGACTCATTGGAGAGCATTAAAGTCAGTCGATTGTTTGCGCTACCGCACCATGGCTCAAGAAAGTCAGAGCAATAAGATGTAATAAGGGGCTGCCGATATCATTAAATAGCAGTGTATGGATGTAAACAAATGTCTTCGCCATCACCAACATAACTGCATGCCGATGGCTTTCAGCAACCAGTGTATATTAGAAAATAGCCTCCGCAAAACGACAGCGCGTGTACAACACACCAAGTGTGGTTGTCCTTGAGGTGTTTACGTCCTTAATTACCGTTCAGAGACTTCAGGCGCCACGAACGGCTATCGCTAGGACTTGATGTAGGCGAGATGCTACTAGGCAACTGACTTTGCTGCATGCCAAGGGCAGCGCGCGACAACATACGCAGGGATTGTGACGCCACAGCGCATCGCTGACTGCGCTTGAATGTATAGCTATTAATAGATGATGAGATGCACACCACAAGCGCACACCACGGTAAACAACATTACTACTGCTCTAGCACGTACACGGCAGATAATCATATTTTGCACAATTTTGTTCGCTACATAAAATGTAGTGGTAGAATGGGTAATGTTGAAAAAGAAATATCCTAAACGTTTTGTTGCCATAAAAAAGCAGCGAAATAGGTCCTGTGAGTAGGCTGGCTATGACGGGCCGCAGCCTCCCTGTTATGTGAAAATTTTGCAACCTGTTACCGAACCCATTAATATGGTGCATAACACGGAGTAACGTTCTTTCTGAAAAGAAAACTGGTGCTTGCCGAAAGAATCCTAACAATGTTATGCTTCTCCTTTCCCGTATACCGGCGCTCGTGTTTTCTGCGCTGAAATTTGAAACATCTTAACACCCGGCTTAACATATGCTCCACGCTACATCCACGGATTTGGACGGGGAATGCGCTGATCTGAACTGATGGCTAACACCGGACGGCCACCTTCGTTCTAATGTCACAACCACAACAATTAACAAAACCGTATGTCGCCGTCGTTGTGCAGTTTCTCTTCCAAAAAGGTTGACTCCTCATCCAGGTATTTACGCCTTAAGCGGACATCAGAACCGCACCATACGTTGCACCACGTCCCGTACCCGCTCATACATGCCGAAACCTTCGATGTTTCCATGCCAATGCCCTGTGTTGCGAGCATAATGCTCTTTAGTGTCGTGAACCTTCGATTTGTTGCTTCCCTTGAAATCTTCTGTTAACCTCAGTTTTTCGTACCAAAATCGAATCCCTTCTTCGTTGTATTCCCTAAACTCCAGCGTATTTTAATTCCATTTCGTGTTTCACCAGCATATTAACCTGTGCCGATTATTAATTGATTTATGTTCAACATTCACGTCTCATCGCCAACATAGCTTCGTGCGGTAGCGATTGAGAAGTATCAGTTTATTTGCTGTAGTTACCCATGAGTTTGCTTATGGTATCGTTGAAGCGCTTTCAAGTTATTTACTCCTTGTATCACTAGCATCCGATTTTATATATTCAATCTCTTGCACTTCTCCATTGTTCATGCTATGCAAACTTCGTCCGAGTTGGTTACGAAGTGTAAGGCCGTGTAACGTAGTAATGAAACTGTGCTGTGATGGCTTCGATGATGTCATTCCGTCGAAAAGGTGTCTACAGCGTCACCAACGAACGTGGGCGTCACGTGCGGACGCTAGTTTCGTGCCCATATCCGTCGTGCCGGCGAACCACCGTTTTCATACCTTATACGTATCGGTACCTGAGACACTTAAACAAACTTGGTTCAGTAACATTACGACGGATTTATTGAAATCTTCGGTAACGAGCGAAAAGCGAGAAACCATCAGCGTGTGACTATTTTCGAATCGAGTCTTGTGAATGTCAACAACATCAACCTCCGCACAACTACCGAAGTAATGTTAGTGCTCCGTTAGCGCTACCATCCCCCGAAACTGCCACCATTGGAGACAGGCAGCAGTACCACTGGGTAGTGGTAGAACGTCGCCAGGCGTTCCACCGGGAACCGTCTGTTTGTTGCCCGTTTAAATATTGATCCATCACTCGAGGAGACTGACTATAGCGAGATTCAAATATCTTTACATTTCTTTTGGTGGGATAAACAACCAAAATTGTTGCTGATGGCGGCGGTATAGGTAAATTTGCTTCTTCTACTTCGAATTGCGAGCAGTGGACAATCTACTGAGTGAGAAGAAGCAACTGAGATTAGTGAGGCAGATAATAGCTTCTACAGACCTATATATGTAACCTGTGGGCGTACGAATGGTGTAATATTTAGTATTGCACGCAAGCCACGCTAAGTCTAAGCCTTCTCACCGTTCTTAGATTCCCTCGTAAAATGTAAGACTCTTCGCCCACCCAACATTTACGTGTTTATTTACGGCTATCGTCTCCGCATGCAGAATGATTATTTTGTTTTTTGCTATGTTTTCAAATTAATTAATGCTTTTAACATAGTTGTACCACTGACCACGTTTAGTTTTGCTGCATGTTCATGCGACTAACTTGATCCATCGTGACCCTTTTTCAAACCGTGATAGTCGCCTTCGATTTCCAGTGCCATCACCATACCAAGCGGAACTAATTGAGAGTTGATTATGTTTGTTTATCACCGTTTCGTTGCAGTACCGCAACTTCCAACGCGACTACCTCAGCGAAACCGCACGCACAAGCGCAAAGTGCGTCGGACATTAGCTCGCCGTTGATTCAGGTAGGCAAACGTGACTAGGCGGACGGAGTGTCGGTTGGTTTTTATTCTGCTGGTTGTTTTGGTTTTTGCAGGACGAAGGCGACAATAAGGTGCTGAAGTTGCGCTTCGACGTTAGTCAGTACGCACCGGAAGAGATCGTCGTCAAGACGGTCGACAACAAGCTGCTGGTGCATGCCAAACACCAGGAGCAGTCGGACACGAAGTCGGTGTACAGGGAGTACAACCGCGAGTTTCTGTTGCCGAAAGGTTGCAACCCGGAGCTGATCAAATCGTCGCTCAGCAAGGACGGTGTGCTGACGGTCGATGCCCCGTTGCCGCCGCAAGCCTTGACCGCTGGTGAAACTATGATACCGATTGCCCACAACTAAGTAGTTGTTTGCTGCCAATATTGTCTTTAGTCTCATACTTGGAACTACTTTGCTTGATTTACTTTCTCTTCGGATTTTTTTTGCTAATAATTACTTTGCCCTTTTCTTTTTGTGCGTGAGTGCATGGGTATAAGGATGTACGTTGAGCGGTATTCTGTGGCAGTTTATTTTAATGGAGCCCTGTTCTCGCTCTATTAAACATGCTAGGTGGGTCCGCTAGATCGTTGTTCCAAAAATTTTTATTAAGGATTTCTTTGTATTTCTGTGTGCCTGTGTGTGTATGTATGCGTGTTTTTAAGCAATTCAACTGGATGGTGCTACTACCAATCGGTACAATCAGGATCAGGATCAATAGTATCATTTGTATTACGTATAACGACACGCATTTTATTTAATATTATCGTTTTACTTAAGAAGGCTTTCGATAGGAAGTGTATGGTGGGAGCGCTGTAGTGGAAAGTAGCGTCAGGGTTTAGCTCCACACACTTTTCCCATTCAGTGTACGAAGATAACCGCAATATACCGCTAGGACGTCATTACATAACATTACATTACACCCCAGTGCATCACGAACGCATTGTCAGAGATTAACTGCTTGCTGTTTCAGATATTGGTAGATATTTGTTGGTCGGGAAAGCTGGTGCTTGGCCAAGCCAGGTCAGAAATCGCAAAAAACTTTTTTTTATACTTTTAATTCTTTTTTTTCATTTTACTTCTGTATTGCTTCAATAAACGTGCAACACGCTTTTAACATACGTTTTCGCTGGGCGAACCACTGTGTTTTCTTTGGTAACACCGACGTTTCATTGAGTAACACGGTTCATGGCCGACCTTTATGAGAGCCTTTACGAACCCAGTACCCAGATACGCCTGTGAACCATGGACGCTGCCCACAAGTGCCGAAACCTTCTTAGCTGTATCCGAGCGGAAGATGATTGTGAAAGATTTTTGGCCGCGTAAGTGTGGAGGGCTGATCGTGTCACGAGAATGGCGTAAACCGAACCAGACCGTAAAATCTTCTTAGGCCGTTCAGAAGAACAGATAGGAAATGATAAGCCTCGTGTGAGATGGTGAGACTACATCGATAACGATGTAAGAACGACCGGTTTAACGAACTTGCGGACGAAGGTTCCCGACTGCTGGAGGCAGTCTCTGTTGCATGCCAGGATACAATGACCTCTTGGCCACAATGACTATTTGTCGTGTACTTCCGAAGAAAAGGGCATATCGGCATTGATATACCTTTTTGGAGTTTGTGCAAGAAATAGTTTTGCGAATAGCACTGATAGCGTCACTTTTCCTGTAGTACGATAAAAATCAACAGAATACGGGAACACGAATAGTCCTTCGGGTCTTCCATAAGGATACGAAGCCCAATGACTTCGGCTGCCGAACAGGTTTTGCCCAACGTGCGCAATATTGAAGGTAAAGTTAGTTCTAGGAACTGCCGCACCTTGCCTAAAGAAAATCTTAGTATTATACGTTTGGGGTAGGTGAAATAATTTTGGACCAACTAAGGACGTAAACAAATGCCGTCGCCATTATAAAGCCAACTGCATGGTGTGGTTGTCTCTCATTCCTTTGAAGCTAAATGCTGTTATATACTGACAGCCATCGCTATGCCGTTATACTCGAGATGACAGTAGTATTCTATTCTATTCTCAATTGTTCCATAATTACTTCAGTTAGCCTGTATCCTTTTTGTTCTCTCTTTACGCAAGGTGCGGCGATGCTAGCAACTGGCATAAATGGAACCGCACCAAACTAAAGGATTTCACTCGGATGTGTTGACATTCTCTCGGTTCGTTCGGTCCGGTGTGGTTCTGACGCGGGGTGTGTGCCAAAAGATTTGATTAGTCTCTTTGTAAAATGTGGATGAGGTGTTCCGTTTTGGGCCGGAAAATAGTGCCTTTGGGGTTGTCGTTTTGCTTCGACGTCGCCAACTGGTGCGCTTTTTTATTCAGGCCAACTTCAATGACGACCATCAACCGACGGAGCATGCTGCCTTGGGTGGTTGGTGTGTTCCGGTCCACCATTAAACTACCGCGTGTGTGAACTTTCCACAACCGATTTCACGGTGCGGTCTCAGCTTGTATCGGGCCATATGGGCTCAGCGTGTATTGGGTCGTTTTACGTCACGTAACTTCTGCGGCCGGTGTTTCGATGTTATTGAATCGATAGCTTTCAGCAGGCGTATGGTTTAGAAGAGATCTCGAGACCAACATACTAAGATAGAGACTACTAGAGGGGAGCGCCGTGCGGGACTTTCGGGAGCTTGGTATGTCGCGAAATTAATAATCAATTCGCGATCGCGATTGTTGAGCATTTAATTTGGTAATCGTTCACAGTAACAGTTTGTTTTTTCTTCGGGCGTCACAGTGAAACGCGCCTCCTAAATGTTTAAACACAGATGCGCAGAGAATTAGGTCGTTTTCCACAAAGCTACCATCGTAATTTAGTAGAAAGTAAAGGAGCTTGCATTACTGGAGATAGAGCAAACTGTGTAATGTGAAACAAGTGTGTCGTGGAAATTAGAGACAAGCAGAGCAACGAAGGACTATTGTGATTTCGTCCTGTTCGCAGTGTTATAATGGCGGCCACTCATTTGATGAGGGTGATCGAGCTTCTTAGTCCGTTGGTGTTCATGATCGCCATCAACGGTTTTATCGATCCTGCCCAGGCAAGAGCGGTAAGTAGATAAATCATAACGTTTCGTCTCATTTTGGTTTTCATTCCACTATAAGCGGTCGCTTTAATCATGCGTTTCTGGTATAAATTTTAAAGGAATATAAGGAAATGAGTGAAGTATGAGATAAGAGCAAATCACGTGTTCCCTTCGTGGCACGGCCAGCAATTGGACAGCT
>NC_071287.1:2493725-2499494 GCF_943735745.2 Anopheles bellator
AGCAAATCACGTGTTCCCTTCGTGGCACGGCCAGCAATTGGACAGCTAACCCAGCGGTTATTCGCAGCGCCTAAGGACGGTGGAAGAATTCCTTGCAGCCCCATTAACGACAAATATAGCGCGACGCAATTTCACTCAATGTCCATGCGCTGTCATTTCGCGGACCTTCATTTCTTATATATAAGTGGGTACTGTCCATGCCATGAAATGTCAGGCTCGGTTTGATTCTTGCCCCGGTGTTCCGAACCATTCGGATGCGAAATGGTTTGGGCTTCAAACTCGCCGTAGCCATAGCCATCGCAGTCGTTGGCTCGTCGAGGTGGTAGCTGCTTAATAATGCAAAGCCAATCTTCGTGCCACGTACCAGCCGCGACGTACGGGCACCATCAGCAAGCGTATGATTTCCCCTGGGGGGGATGGCAAATCGGGGGATCGTTCCGGCCGGACGAGGTGACAAAAACTGGCTTCCAACGCTCTCCACCGAATCCGGGGGTCACCCGGAATGTCATCACATTTATCACCCATACCCAACCCCGGGCGCCCGGCGTCGTCAACCAGGTATGGCCAATCTTATGCTCTCATCGTTCCCGGTGCCCCACCAAGGCACCAAAAAGCGTGCTTTTCCGCCCTTTTCCATTTGTCGGCAAGGCTGGTCTAGCAGAGCAGCTCACTGGAATGAGTGTGGAACGGTTGGAACGACAGGAAGCAGTACTAGTAGTTCGTCCGGTCACTGTGTCCGGTGAAGCTCTTACCAACATTTTAACCGACTGAAGTGGGGGGACCTGGAGGATAATTTGCTGAGCCTGGAGACATTGAATTCATACTTTTCGTTAGCTAGTTTTGTTTTTTTTTGCGCGAACCAATCGAAACCATTTGATGCCATTGTGCGGCAACCCGGGAGCAGGACGCGATAGGGAGGTATCTTCGTTGGAATGTCCTAGCGATGCCGATGGAGTGTGCCATCGGATATGTTTAAACCACGTAGTGAGCGTGTAAAGGACCGAGAAAATCTCTGTGGAACATAATCCTTCATATCGGTAGGTCATATTTTGCGCTCAAGAGTATCAGGTCACAAAAATGGTTTATTGATCCGTATATTTATCAATCCTATTTCTGAACTCTATTGACTCAACGACTGTGCACCCCGCGGAAGATGCCACGAGCGGTGGCGTTTCTACCACCTCGAGGGGCTAGTTCTAATATCTATCCCTGACATTTGCGGTACCCGAAACGTGTACGCAGACCGAAAGTAACTGTTCTCAGTACATTGACATTGAAGAATTGAAAGACGCCTGGATGCCAGGGTTTGCTGCCCAGCGGGAATCGTCCCATCTTATAAAGTTTCACTGACATTCGTAGTTGCGAAAAGTTTGCGCCCTCCCATCAATGCTTTTCCCGTTTCGCTTTGGATGGGGCAGGGAAAACCATGCCGCTCCACCAGTCCTCCCCCACACTCCTGGTAAAATCGATCTCGGGAGGAAATTTCAATTGCATTGCACATACCGTTCCGGGTGGCCTCTGTGGAGATGTGATGGTGAACCTTTGCAGTATTGCACCAATACCTGCGACCCGAATACTCTTACCTAATCCCGGTCCGGTTCCGTAGGACCGGACGTGTCCGTGATCTTTTTGCGGCCGGAGAATCCAGGACCAACAAAGCCAGGTCCGCTCGAATCCCCGGCACAAGTCCCCGTCGGACGTGGTAGTCGGTAGCTGGAATGCTCTACCGACTGATTGTTTTGCAGCTCTTTAATCAATTCCTATCGTTCGAATCCTCTCGCGGGGCATGAACGAACTCTCTACGAACTCAGGCGAACAACGTTGCCACACCTGGAGAAAGTGCACAGCGCTACAGGACAGTTTCGACGCGAGTCCGAGGCAGCGTGGCATCTACTTCGGCGCGTCCGAAGCTCGCCCCTCGTTCGCTAGCTAATTCATCGATGGCCGAGAAGGTTCGTGTTCCCTTCAAGGGGTGGCCCAAAACTGGGGGCAGAGCAAGACCACCCCCGTTGAAGAAAAATCAACAAAAAAAAAACAAAAATAAATACATAAACCGAGTACGCCGATTCCGTCAGACTTTCCTGGGGATCGGACCGGATGCATATTTTTGGGGACCGTTGCTTACACCATGTGTCCTTGCGGTCACTAGCCCGGGTTCAGGACCGCACGTTGTTCCCTTCCTCGGTCCAGGAACCTATCCACGGTTCGAACCGGAGTTTTTATGGTCCCATTTCCGGACCTGTCCTGGATGGCCGGCTTTGGCGCAGGGATTTTGTATCCTTAGAGGCACTTGCAGCGGCTCCACGTATCCCCATTGTCACCGGTAGCCTCTTTGGCATGGCCCTTCCTTGTGGCGCTTGTCACCTGGCATGTCCTGTGGATGTCTGGTATTGATCAGGTCCAGGATCCTGGGAGACCCTTGGAAGCCTTATTGCATCTGCAGCCATCAAGAACGCGCTCCGCGAGTTACGTACCGTAGCAATATTTTTTCAGCCACCTACACTGTCACATCACAGCACCAGTGGGGTTCCCGCATCGCCCCTTGCTGCACCCATCCACCCACCCACCCATACGTTCCCCCCCCGACCGTTTGCTGAATGGTAGTAAATGTTTGATGCTTTCATTGAGCGCGCTCTCGCGTCGGATGTGGTCGCCGGTGATATCTCTCTTAGTACGTTGGCGATACAGAGTGTGAGTTCAGTGCCACCCCCACGCCACATCACCCACCCGCCCACTGCCCGGGCTTCTTAGGATTCTACTCCGGATAGCCGCTCGTTTAATGCTACAAATTTAACTCCTAAAATTTTATTTTCCAACCGGTCTGCGAGGGAGGTGGGGGGAGGGGGGATATTTGTTGCGGGGCGGGTCGGTGGTGGCAGAGCTGGCTGGGTAGCTGGCTGGGTTTGCCGCGTCCAGCGCGTGCTGCGAACCTTGTGCATGCATTTGTTTTTTGGAAGGTCTGCTGGATTATTCATCGGAAGTGCTCGCGAACTTGCGCCGGTGCGCCGCAGGATGCAGGATATTGGTGGCCCACACCCGAACCCTGCAGTTCTCCGACAGCTGTACCAGAAGTACCGCACAGCGTTGCTGTCAGTCAGTCAAGTCGCAACATCCATTCACCTAACCCAAACACGGAGCTCTATTTCGGGTTCACTTAATTATTCGACTGAAGGAGGTGGTTGGTCGGGCTGGTCCGGCTTTCATGCTTTGTTACTGGGGTTATTTTTTGCGGCAAATACTCGCGTACCGTGCAACGTGACCTTCCGTTGAAAGCCGCCCCCTCTGCCGTCGGTTGAATCCTCGAACTTAAATAATTGATGCCAAAATTGCTGTTTTCCGAAGCGGCGTGAATTTGGCACCTGCATTTTTTTGGGGCTATATGGCTTCTCACCATTGGAAGTGTGCCAATTATAGCAGAACTGAGCGGGCTGGGCACGGGGAAATGTTCACAAAAGGCCCACCACAGGTTTCTTGACGGCCACGCAACCATAGCGACGGCGTTTTCCGCTCCGGCTCTGCTCTCTTTCCGACGGCACAGAAGGTGACCCAGGCATCCTTCCCGATATGCCCGTCATTGATTTTTGGGGCTGCGTTCCGACGATCTCAAGCGGGTTGTGGGTAGTGCAATAGTTTGACGGCCGGCACTTGTGACTAGTGAATTGAGATAGCATGCTTCCGGAAGATTTGCAGGATACAGGACTTGTGGGATGAAAAGTGCTGGGCCTAACCCATAAATAGCGCAAAGAAAAACAATTTGTGTTTCATCAAGACAACGCACCAAAAAGGGTCGCAAGTCGATCACAATAATTACGAAACTACAGGGTGAGCAAATTAGTGTGTACTTTTTCATTTAGTTATAGAAAAAAAAAATGGTTGAATATTTTTCGATGCTTGAACTTTTATTTGAAAAGTTGATTCTTAATTTTTTTTTGCAAAGTTTCAATGAAGTGTGCTTTTTTCAGTTGACGACCGGCCGGCTTTGGAAGTAACCTTTCCATATTTCCCAATTTCTGCAACCTGTACATTAATTGATCTTCGAATTGCTCCCCCACACGCACCGTATTCGCCAGATTCGGTTCCCAGCCGAACTACTGGTTGCTCGCAGACTTTAAAAAAAAAAAAAAACAAAAATGAGGCTACAGATAAATCGTTGTACAAAATTGGTATTGAAATGTTACAGGATCTCTTGATGGAGATTATAAACGCGGCTGAACCACAAAAAAGCTACATTTTCCCCGTTTCCGGCTCGGGACTTTTCGGCCCATGTGCCCAGTAGACCAGTCTGTAGCCTGAGGATGACTCAGAACGGAGACTGTGAGTTCCTTCGATATTCCCGCATTAATATGGAAAGCACGGACTTGTGCGGGGGGGGCTGTGACGACGTGAGCAACCTAATTGAGAGATGCAACACCAGCTGCTGTTGCTGCTGCTGGTCCCCCACCTCCCAGTGGTGCTGCTGTTAATGTTCTCCCGGAACAGTGACCGGTTGGTCTAGCAGACACCTTCTGGCCGGCCAGTAACACTCTATCGTCCTCGTGCCTTAGCGGCGTGAAAGCGTGTAATGGAAACGGACAACCCCCCCCCCCCCCCCCCCCCCCACCCCAGCGGGGCGCACAGGTGGAACGCGGCCTTTAATTTACGTTACGCAAATGAAGGGGCCACCCAAAACATTGGGAAGGGAAAAAATTCGAGCTAGAGCCGGAGCGGGGCGAGGTAGCCTGAACGGGGGATCCCCACGCTGCCTCATCCCTCTCTCCCGCCCTCCCCTCTCTCTCCCCTCTTTATCGCATCTCTACGGCCTACGGCGCCACGGCAAGAAGGACGAAATAAAATAATTTCAAATGGGTTTTTGATGGAAAAACGAGCAACATGCGAGCAGGCTGGGGGGTCGATGATGATGGTGTGCAAATGGTTGGTGAAAAGCAGGGTGGCGCGCGCGCATTACTTTGACCTATGGCCAGTGCCACACAGACACACAAAAGGACACACCATAAATACAGTCATAAAAATGGTTTTCCATCAAACGAAGGTGTGGCGGAACGAAGCGAACGGAAAGGAAATAAAGCAATAGGTGCGGGCGCGGGGTAGGTGCAGGGTGATAAGGCGGGCTGGTTGGTGGGGTCGGTCCGCATCATCAAACGGGCCCCAAAAATCGAAAACAAATTTTCCACGCTCTCTCCACACTCACGTGATTCGGTTTTTGTAAGAAGTCGTGGTGGTGATGCCGGACTGGGATGGCAGGCAGGTGTGGGAGCCTCCCCCCCCCCGCCGTAGACCCAGGGAACGAGGGGAGGAACGGGAGGGAGAGTGGAGTGCGATAACCACCACCACCACCTCAAAGTTCCGGAGTGAAGTTTATTAAAGTTTTTCCCGTGGGCTGCCCCATGGTGAGAGATTGGGGGAGTAAGTAGAAACGGGGATACGGTGGGGCGCGAATAGCCGAAGGACGATGTTTATTATCTTTCTCATCATCGCGCGAATGGCGCGAACGCTGTGGCTCAGGCTTCGTCCTCGCCCGGGGATGGCCTCACCGGACTCCGGGCTTTGATGTTCACTTTGTAGGGAGAGGGAAGGAAAAGGGACGTGGGAGGTGAACATAAAGAGAAGGAAGGAAGTTCCTGCCACCTCAGCGCCCCCCCTCGGTGGCATCATGAGCCGCTCAGGACGATGCTCAGGACTTTCGACACACGACGAGAGCCTCGCGTGGCACGGAGCAAAAGAAAGCGCAACACGCAAACAACGCCGCAGAACGCTACATCAGCCTCCCCC
>NC_071287.1:2499594-2559059 GCF_943735745.2 Anopheles bellator
AGGCAGAACATAACGAAAGATCACATAAAAGACACACACACACAGTAGGGGCCGACAGAGCGAGAGGGAGAGACAGAGAGGCTCATAATTAAATTCCGCCTGCTAAGCGTTTGTTTATTGTAAATTATTGCACCAAACCCCCCACCCCCGTCAAACTGTAGGAACTGCACACCCACCCACCCACCATCAACCTCCCGACCCAGTCGCCCCTCCTCCACTTCCACCCACTGTTATGCTTCCAAAGGAGCAGCAGGCTCTGCTGAGGCTCAAACATTAGCCCGGCAATAATGGGGGTTTTTTTTTGTTTTTTATCCGTTTGTTTTTTGTTTGTTTTGTTTCTCATAACATTCCACCCACAGCAGGAGCAGCAGGATGCTGTGAAAAGCGAGGGGGGTTTTCGTTGGGGTGAGTGGCAAGTATTTTGGATTTCGTTAACATTCCTGCTTCCACTAGGCGGCTAAGGCTGGGGCCGCCGAGGTTATGGTTTGTGTTATCCCAGTCCCAGGTGTCCTTCCGTTCTTTGGTTCCGTTTCCGGTTATTTTGGGTTTTCCCCGGCTCAGTCGATTGCTCAGTTTCTCTAACTCTGCGTCGTCTTTACGCCTTTGTTAGACGTCAATTAAAACCTTAAATTCAGATGTGGAACGACGGGAGCTCCTTCAATAACGGGATCGCGGGATGCACAGTCTATTTCAAATCAATTTCAGTCAGTTAGTGTACCAGCATGTTGGGCAGTAATAACCTGCAACCTGCAACCTGCTCCCAACTTGCAAAAAATAATTAAAAATAACTCAAAATGAACCCTTTTCGATGAAGCTTCTCGGTTTGCTGTGAGCTACAGTCCTTGGATCTTGGAGTTGGAATGTTTTTTTTGCTGGCCAGCGCTGGCATCATGTATCTCACGGGTCTCATGGGTATTCTCAAACGTTCTTCTCCCATCTATTCGCTTTTCGGTGTCTGCTTCCATTTGCCATTTGGGGTCCCGATTTACTGTCGGGCTTTCTCATTTATTTTGCATTATCTTTTGCCGGCAACGATTTCTCTTCGACGCTGACAGATGGGTCCATCGTTCGTTGGGTCGCTGTCTCCGGCATGAGACCGTACCGTATTTGTCACTGACCCGCTGTCCAGCAATTTAAGGAGAATATTTGAAAAAAAAAAGTGCGCCAACGATGGATATGGATCGTGAAGGAACCGACATTATTGCAAAGCCTACGGCCCCACCGACGTTTGGCTGACAGGCGGTAATAAACTTGTGTTGGGATTTATTTAGTAGTTAAAAATTTTGATCCTGGTTCGATAACCGGCTTCTATGGAAAACCCATGCTGAGCACCTGGTACGAGCTGGACCACCCACTTTCTCAGGACGGTCACAGGATTCTGATGGAAAGTAATATCACTAATTTAGTATCTTCCATGGTGCACAGCTTTTAAGTTAATTTAGTCGATAGATTTAAGTAAAACCCGCTCTGAGGGAAGAAAAAGGTAAAGATTAAAAGTATTACTCGAAGTACCTCCTCGTTCGTGGATCGTTGAACATCTAGGAAAGCGGAACCATTGGCATCCGCTCTACGGTCGCGGGTGGGGGATGATGATGGGAGTGTACTGCCTGCCGCACCTGCCGCAAGGACCTTCAGCTAGTCTGTACGGAGCTGCATGCCGACAGAAAATCGATGCGACTTTTCGACTTTCTCGACTCACGGCCATGACCCGGTTCGTGTTTGCACACGCGAACCGCGCGCAACAAGCCCGCCGGTTGGCATAGCTCCCCGCGAGACCACGGGGCGCCTGCAGCAGCATAAACCCACCGAAGAAGCTGACGCAACACTTGAAGTGGCTTCCACAACCTGTTCCCCAGACCGTGGAAACGCAGCCAGCGGCGCATTTTGTCGCATCCTCACAGCAGGATGCTGCTGCATTGCCGAGAACGGCGAGTGAGTGTGCGTGTGGAGAGAATTTTAATTGCTATTGATCCGCCGACGGTACACTTTGTTGTTACGGTTACGCGAAGCGAACGGAGCTAGAGATTTATGGTGGAGAGTGGGGGTGGGTGGGTACAAAACATAATCCTGCCGAGCACGCTACATCGCGAAAAGGGATGGACACGCACACACACGCCCCCGGGGATGATGATGGATTTTGCCGCTGTTGCTGCTGTGAACCGTATCAGCTGTGCGCGGTCCTTGGACCTTGCCTGCCCTTTTTTGTGAACGGTGAAATGTCATTATGATGGTAATTTATTGGGATTACTTCATCGTGGTGAGTTATCCACGGTGGTCAGGGTGACTCTCGAGAGTGCCCGCTGATGAAAGGATGTTTTATTCCTTTTTTTTCACAATTGTTTTCGCATAATCAAGTTCGTTGTAGCCGAGCTCGTAAACATGTCGGAGAGAGAGAGAGAGAGAGAGATCCGTTAGTAGGGTTTTCGATTGCTGCCTTGGTTTTTGTTAACTAGTTTTTCAATTAATAACTTTTGATAACAATTCGAGAGTAGAGAACGAGATCCTGTTTTTATTCTATTCTTTATCAAACCTACTATCTAATTGATTAGCTTGAAAAAATTGCCAAGCACTTAGAATCATCTACAAGTGCCTGGTTTTGGTCAACGGTGAGCAAACTGACAAAGCGCTGAATGCAACACTAGACTAGCTCTATTTATGGGTTAGACCCGGGACTTTTTAACCCATACGTTAAGTTTAGCAGGTGGGCACATCTGGCTTACTCCGTAGATTTCTGGCTTGTGGATTGTGCCCGGGATTGTAACCAGGGTTTAATGATTTACTTTTGGCGACAGGAGCACTCTTGTTAGTGGACCTCTTATTGTCTTTCTATTTCTCTCTCGTTCTCTATCTCTATAAAGTTGATCATCCAAATTTTCCAATGCTAAACTCTCAGACTACTTTGGTACTGGCTCTGGAGACAAAAAATGGTAGCTCCCAAGGATACTATCTTAGGCTCTCGGTGGCCTTACCAATGTCAACTTCGCTATCCGCACAATATTTATTCATTTTCGGTCGGTCGATACCGGGCCAATCCCATCGCCCTCCGATTGGGCGCGTTCCCTCTGGCTCCCAAAACTAGTATTGGTTTCTTGGATTGTTTGGCCCACAGAGGCGGAAAAATTGTGGTGAAAAAAAAAACAGAGACTAAATTTCCATTGGTTCGTGTGTTGTTCCCATTTTTACCCACCAAACCGCCAGCAGAGGTGCCTGTGCCCTCCTGTTGTAAAAGAAGAAAAATGGTTAAAAATAGGAAAAATACGTGCCCGACAGATGATGATGATGATGATGATGGGTGTGAACGGTTATCGCGTTCAATTTTCCGTACTCATAATGGCACATCCGTTCGCTACTCTGACGCAGCTGATGGGGCATTGTTGATTGTGATTGTGCAAAACAGCTCGCGTTTCGCATTTCTCCGTCGGCACCGCGCGGTACCTGTCCGTATTCAATAACAGTCGGATAACATGGTAGCTCATAGTAGTTGTTTCTTCGCCGATCCCAGCAAACGTTTCGTCAGCTCTGCCTAGCTCGCAACGACGCTCCGTTTGTTGGCTGAATGCCAACTGTTGTCGTTTCGCGTACGATGGGGGAAACTCGAAGAAATTCGGGAAACACGTTCGAGGGGTTCGAGGGGCCCACCCTCTGCGGCGGTGGCTGTTGTTGTTGTTCTGATTTATTTCATTGCTCCCCGCTCCCATCATCTTGTTGCCTCACCATCGTTTCCGCTGTGAAGGTGTGAAGAGAAATCTCGTCGTCGTCGTCGTCGTCCGCTACTAAAAATGTGCTTGTTCATTTCTTCGTAAATGTCATCGTCAGCGTCGTCACTGGCACGTCGCGTTGGCACATTCAAGCACTCCTCCCAACGCTGGCCAAAAATGTGAGAGTTTTCTTATAGTACACCTCTCCACTGTCTGGCCCGGCTTGAGGGGAGCGCCCTAGGAAGTCATCAATCGCGGGCGGCACGCGCTCCTTCCGACTCCCGGTTTGTGGGCAGGTTCAATGTGCCGGGGGGTGGAAGCCACCCCCCGGGGTGGTGGGTGTGGAATCTTGTTTTTTTTTATTGCACACGCTTGATTTGAGGCGTTGATTGAAGATCGAATTTAATTTCGGGATTGCTTCACGAGGGTCCGATGACGAAGTGGCTACTGTCACGTAACGACCGAGACGACCTCGTTGAATTGCTTCGAAGGATTTGCTTTGCCACCTGCCGCAAGACCAATTTATGCTGCGTGCAAACCACACACCGGCACCGGCGCCTGGAGCTCGCAACATTTCACCGTCTCCAGCTCCAGGGCAGAACAGGAACGAGTCACTCAAACTTGCGAATTAAAACGATGCGTTTCTGTAACGCGTCCTCAAGCAAACTGAGCCCTACAAAATCGACTCATACAACGCAAGACCGGGCCCTAACCTCGTGCCCTATCGTCCGGGGATGGTGATACTGTTATCGTGTCGGTTTTCGTATCCGGTTTCGGATGCCCTACACGCCAAACCTACACCCAAAGGCCTGGGGCCAGTGAAATACCAGCTTGGTGAATTCCACCAAAAAAAAAACAAACACCAAACTTCGAAGGCGAAGGTTCCAACGGAAGATAACACAGCGTCGTGCGCTTAGAGATGTTCTAAATTTGAATTTGAGCACATTTGAAACGTTTCGGGGGGCGCGATAAAGTTATCGGTATGCCTAAACATGCCTGAAGCATATTTTATGCTTTACGATTGGACCTCGGGGCCGGGTCAGTCGGGGGGGCAGGGTCAGTGAACATCTGGCTACCACTACTGCTACCACTGCCACTTGGTGCTACTTGATTATGGGCTGGCCCCCACAAGTTAGGACGGGCGGTTGTTAGATCAGACCGCCCGCCGGGAGTGGTGCCATTGCCTTCAAAAATATGCATCTCGCGTTTGGGAAAATTACTGTACACCCCCCACTAACACGATGATCATCAGGTTTCTAGTCGTGCCTTTCGGGTGCCCATTCGGCCTTTGCTTCGATGTCGGACGACTGGTTATGCTAGCGATCGTTAGCGAAACAAATGGAAATGCACCTAGCACGAGTTGAATAACTTTTGTCGGCAGCAGCGACTCTTTTGGCCAATCCAAAGTTGTGTTGCTCTTATCGTTGGCGCTGCTGTAAGTAATGTATATTTTGATTTACTTTTTGATTACCGTTTACTGGATTCAAAAGTAATATTATGCATACAATCTGGGGATGATAATTAACTCGTAGATAAGCATAACAAAAAATCCCTAGAATAAAATCCTCAAAAAAAAACCTAAAGCAGTGCAATTGAAAAATATAACATTTATCGTACAACCTCGTTTGAAACCATCTTAAAAATCGCTATGTGGGCAGCTAGGAATCGCTATGTGTGGGCGTTTGTATTACAAATTTGGAAATGAAATGGCGTTCGTTACACAAATCAAATTATTACATCGCAAAAAGTTGAACCCACCCAAACGTGGTAATCGCACGTACACACAGTGCACACACACATGCAGTGCACTGAAAGTCACTAGAGAGAGAGAGAGGGAAAGAGAGGGAGAGAGAGAGCACCCGAAAAAAAAATCTAAGGTTTCCGCCGACCGAGAATCTCCGAAACACGGAAACGAAGAAACGCGAGCCAAATGTGATTTTCATTCAGCGTATCATCAGCAGGGTGAAGGCCGACGCTCCGCTGCGCTGCTGGCGCGTGTGTGGGTGTATGTGGGTGCTGCAGCATAAGGAAGCACTGGGACACAATCGATCGCCATGCGTCGTCGTCCTGTCTGCCGGTTTGCGGTTACCTAGGTACAAGGGAGACAAGGGAGCGTTCTCTGCTGCTACGTGGGCCTCTCCCTAATGGGCCAGCCGGGAGTTGATGTGGGACCGGACCTAGAGCACCACTATGTCTGCATGTCGCAAAACCCGAATACGAGAGCCCTCGATTAGGCTTGTTTTTCTTCGCCCGTCGTTGCCGACGGAAGAAGATAGAGTACTGCTTCTTTCGGTAGCTTCAGCCCACTGTGGCCTACTTGCTGCGGCCTCCCGGCACGTCCTTGCGTACGTGTGCCAACCCAGCACTTCCGGTGAAAAAAGCCACCACTTTTTGCCGCACGACGCTGGCGCTGGCTGATCTATTTAAGATTATTGCTCCGGTAGTGGGATGCTGCCGACCCGACCCAACCACCCACAGGGCGCAGGGTACTGATAGAGGTAACTTATTTCTGCATTCCCCCACCTGACACCCCCACCTGTCCTTGTCCCCCCCCTGGAAAATGTCCTTGTCCTAATCCATCCTTGGCCGGTGAAGGGCCCCGCATAGCAGCACACCCTCTGTCGCCAGAAAACGCGTCCTTTGAAACGCTCCCCCCCACCGCCCGTTTTCCACCACCGTCGGGCGTTCCTTGTGGGTGGCAGGAGAAATTGGTGGAGGAGGCATCGAAAATCGACGTCGTTAGGATTCCTGCAGCGTAGAAAAGGAAGTGATTTATTCATGCCGCGCGCCGCCATCCCATGCTGTCTTTCTTTCTTGCTCTCTTTCTCTCTCCCTTTTCTCCTGTTATCGAAGAAGCTCGCTCGTTATGTGTATTGATGGGATTTGATTGTTTTACATATTTGTTTGGTTTGTTTTCTTTTTCAATTTTGTGTTGGTGGAACACGCACAGACTCGAATTATCCAACTTAAACTTTTGCATTCAAGTACTGATTCATTGCAGAACTGGCATCTTTCCCATGGGAACCGAAAAATACCGATACAGCGTAGACGGATGCTCTACGAACGAGTCACATTAATTTTTTTTTTTGATTTTATATTACTTATTTTGTACTTCTTGTGGTGGCCAATATCTCGTGAAGCACAGAACACGAACACATGCCGAGAAATGGGCCAAGTGAACTCTCTCTCTGCTTCTGGCGACCTGGAGAGTTTACTGACCAATCGAAGGGATCCGTTTTTTTTTGGGTTCGAACATCTGGACCTTCCCGTAATTAGTGTGCAACGAAGCAAACGTTCAGTCCTGTTTTTATTGGAACCGGACTGACATCTAACTATAATGCTGTTACCACCAACGATTGCACCAACAAAGGTTTAGCAGCCCACGGCAGGGCCTTGTTTTTTTGGTATAGCATATCTTCCCGAGGCTAATTAGGCTTGATTCTGCAACATCACCACCCAGCTTATGTAGCCTGCCCCGTGTAGCCCAACGGCCTTATTCGTCTCATTAATCGAACCGTGGAACCGTGGCCAACGGAGCAGCAGCAGGACGTTCGGGGTTTTTTTTTTCGTAACGTTTTTAATTGACGACGAAAATTCGCCCAGTCAGCCATCCATGGTGTAAGCCTTGATTGATTGGTAGCTGGTGGTGGTGGGCATGTAGAATAAAGAAGCATTAACTTAAATTAAAATCAAAAATTAATTAAAATAAAGGCCGAATGGACTTTAAACCCAAGTACTGCGCGTTTGATCGATCCCTCATTAGTTCGATCGTTAATCGAAACTTCGTTCCTGAATCGAATTTGCCACAACATAATAATTAATTAATTTTTCAGTTTAGTTATTTAGCAAGGGAATGGTCAGGTTTTTGAGGACTTCAGGTCCGTTATTTCTCAGTCCCTTGAAAATGAACTTAATGTCACGGATATTATCGATTCTACTTCCGTATCCTTTCCAAAACAAACTGGAAACATGCATAAACTAATCGAAAACTAATCGAATAAAAACGGCCAACAAAAATTCCTCATCAATCCATCCAACTACCGTCATTATAACGTAACGACGGTAATCACTTTCAATGATCCTGAGCGGCGCGGCTACAGAGTGTATCGTGATGAATAATGTTTATGGAATGTGTTTGGAAGAAATACATACAGTTGTATGCTGTGCCTTGGTGACGCGGTACTGATCAGCAGCTAATGACTGCAAAGTGGCTGGTAAATGCTGGTGGTGCTGGTGTGGGGGCCTGCCGTATACATAGCTGCGGGTGTATTTGTGTGTTATGCGGCACATTCACTCTCACGGTGAAGCTTCTCTGCTTCTCACGCGTCGTCTTCGTTCAATTAAATCGCAGGGCGCTAAAACTCTTTGTACGATGTTGGTGGTGGTGGGCTGGCTAGGGGATTGTCCTTGACCCCCGACTCCCGGTTTGGTGGAGCTCATGGGACCGGGTGGGGTGAACTTTCTTCGGAGGTGATGAAGAAAGGTGATGAATCGCCTCTTTCTTCGAGTTCTTCTCCGAGGTGACGGTGCAGAAAGTTCAGACTTTATTCCGCGGATCGTGCCGGTGGGACGTATGCTGTGGTGGGCGCGAGGTGGGGGTCTGTGGGTGGCTAGGGAAACTTTTAATCCAACGGAAACGGATATGCTGCTCCCAAGGAATGAAGACTGTGGAGGACTTAGCTTCACTTCCTGCAAGGTTTTCAAACAACCAACAAAACACACACAGGCACACAGTACACACATACACAGAGCGGGTGCCTTTCACAACTTTGAATCTTCATTTAATTTACATACACACTTCCGGTGAGTTGGAGACCGCGCAGGTTTGCGCCGCCGGTAGGTGTTCGAGTGTCTACACTGATCGCATTTAATTTAACGCTAATGAGCGAGAGAAAGGTGCTGGTTCTCTCTCTCTCTCTCTCCCTTCTCCCCCCACTCACCTTTCCCATGGCAACCCCAAAGGTCTCTCGCTAATACCCTGACGATATGGTCTTCGATGCTCCTGTTGGGGCAACCGGCACGTGGGTACTGGTTGGCACTGACAATGTTGGTGAGCTGTTAGTTTCCGTTACGAGCAGGCAAATTGGTTGCGACCGAGCATCCCCTCGCCACCCTTCCCCACACTTTCTCTATTCCCTGTCATGCTTCTTCGGAAGGCGAAAGAAATGAAGGAAGGGAGCTCCGCATAACGAAGTCATCCACAACACACACGAGAACGAGAGCGTCGTAAGACTGTTTTCGAGCAGGCTTAATAATGATGCTGACGATGTTAGCATTCCCTCCCCCCCCCCTCACCCCACTGCTTTCCGTCTCACCTTCCACATCCGCGCGTGTGCGCGTGTGTGTGCACAGAAATCGTCAGCAATTTTCGTCGAACGAGTTTTTCGCGAAAACAGACCTTTCCCCTTGATATTGAGGGGGGGGGGGGGGGGGGGGGGGGCGTAGGTAGTAAAACAATGGTGCACAACATCGCTCGTTACACACAGAAGGAACATAGGAGCCTGGCCCACGACCAAATGGTGGCTCTGTCATCTCATCATCTCTCATGTCTTAGGCCTTTCCGCCGACTGGCGCCTGGTAGCGGTTTTCTGCGGCGTAGCTCTCCGTAGACAGGGAAGGGAACTCCCAAAGGGTGGGGCTGGGATGGGGGTTGGGTGGGATGTGCTGACATATTTTTCTTCCGAGCTCTCGCTCTCGAGCTTGATTGCTGGTGGCTGACACACAACCCAACTCCCAAAGTCGGTCCCGATTTTATCTCGCCGTTCCGTGTTTTTTTTTGCCTTTCTTTTTGCCTTAAGTACACGAAAACCGTCTTCTCGCCAAATGTGGGGCGGTGAGTCCGAATGGAATCTGAAGTCGGACCGACGAAAAAAAAAAAAACCAAGGAACCAACAGATAACATTTTACAGGATTTGTCCCCTTCCTCTTGGTGATGTTTGTTTTTCTCTCCGCCCTCCACGGCAGAGACGCAAAGCTAACGAACGAAGTTTTCCGCGTTTGAAAATTGCAGTCCCTTCAAGGGTGCCATTGTTCCGTTCCGCGGGTGCGGGACGAAGGGGAAAATCGGGCACTCCGGGGGCAAGTGCGAAACGATGTTTTTTCGCCGCCAAAATTAAGCCGTTCATGTCGGAAAACATTTCACTTCATTAGAAGCGTGGCTGCGAGATCAGCAGCGTTTTGTGGGGCCGCGACAAAACCATTCCATTTTAATCCCCGTTTGCAGCCACCAGTGGGTTTTTTTTGCGGATTTTATCTCAACGAGCGAAAGATTTGTGTCTCGGTTTATTTTTTTTTTTGGGGGGGAAACTGTCAACCTGCAATTTATGTTTCTCCATTTGAATCATATAAAACACGGGATGGACAGCAAAACAGCGTAAATCAACAAACGCGCGTCAAAGCACAACCTCAAATAAACTGACAGAAAGGGAAACATAAATAAAACAATGGGTGAAAACGACTAAAAGGATCGAGAGACAGCAACCGAGTAACCTAAATGCAATAAAACCGAGAGAAGTAATCACTAGTCGGAAGTGGGAACGAATGAACAAAGTTACGGCTTAGGTAGGGTTGGTAAAACAACAAACAAATTGCAGAAGAAACATCAAACAACAACAAGGATGCGTAACATGGGAAAATAAAACATAATAAACACAAAGCAATAACAATAATAAACTAATCAGTAACCGGTTGCTGCACAAAGTGAAGTAGCTTTAACGATAAAGACGTGAGCGTGAACAAACGAACGACAAACAGACCGTGCCGGTGGATGGTGCAATAAAACGAAGGACATACAAAAAGACCCTGCCAGAAGCTTACCACATTTTATTACCCTGTGGCTTTGCCGGGAGCTGGGTAAACTAAAGCCAAACATTAGAGTGCTACATTAGGTGTGCTGTGTGCCGGTGCGAAATTTCTCCTGGCACGCGCCATGCAAACCTTTGACGAGCTCGAGCGTAGCATAAAAGTTACCGTTCTTTTGTGTGAGTGGCTATGTTGCCCAAACTCCCCTATATTCCCCGATGGAATTCTATGTTGCGACATACGTCGCGTCGCCTTAGCTCGCAGACGTCTTCGCAGAGTGCCTGCCGTTATTACATCACGGGGGAGCGCTCAGCAATCCCCTTGTTGGCGTCGGGCTCCACCAGCATAACCCCGGTTTCCCCTGGTGGTGTAGCTGGCGGCGCCTTGGCAAGGTGCTAAAGTTATAGCCCAACACAGTCGCAGACCGAGCGCGAGCAGCATAAATGTTATGCTTTCAATCGGGACCGGCGAACTGTGCGTGCTCTCGTGTCGAATCCCAAGGAGACCGCTTTACCACGGCACACAGAAGGATGAGGGCCGCGCTGGGCGCGCTCTAGCACCTTTCTTTGAATTTTGTTGCCAACATAAACGGAGCACAACAAGGTGCAAGGTCCCGAGGGTCGACACAGCCGACTTCTAGCCCCATGTAAAAGTAAGTAAAAAATCATTTATAACATTTTACCCCCATCAGAGTGTCCGCCGCTGCCGGTCGCTGCCTGGTTCTTTGCTGCTCGGGGTTGCGGGTTAAAAGGAAGGAAAAAAAAATGAGTTAGGATGAAACAAAAAAGGATGTGTTGCCCTAGATTCCGGTAGCCCCATCCCCCCTTTTTGCGCCTCATCCTGTTCGGACGGGAATGCTCGCCTCGGTTGGCAACGTATAGCGTCCTTTTAGCGTCCCTCTAGAACAAACGGCCGAGAAGCAGAAGCCTCTGACCTCTCAGACCGGGAAGCGAGCGGCACAGCGGCACAGCGGCAAAGTACACACAGTAAAGGCCCATTAGAGCATGAAAGGCGGCCCCGAGCATAGCGATGCTGGCGGAAAAGGGCGTGGCACGAAATGGGGTTGCAGTTGCAGTCGCAACACTCGACAGCCAGGGGAAAAACGGAATCTTCCCGCGGTCCTCATTTGCTCTGCAATGTTCAACGTAAAGACGCAGAATTGGGTGTATCTAAAAGCGTGTTGCGTGTTTCACGAGGTCCTTGCGCTTTCTCTCTTTGCTGTGATGAAAGTAATGCAGCTCAGTTCCTGTACCAACAAAAAATCGGGTAACTAGTAGCTCATGGTACACCATACCCTGTTGGTCCCACCACACACCTAGCGCATCGCCTTTCGGGCACTATGATAGTAATGACTTTGCGGTGGCTTCGACCGGTTTCACGGTCAGACGAAAACGATGAGTTTTGTGTACCGAGTTCTTTTGGTTCCGTTGAGAAAGCATTTTGTTATTAATATTTTGTGTATTATTGATTCAAAAAAAAAAACAGAAATATCATTTAAACGACTTAATCGTAAATTTCGATTGTCTTTTGATTGATCACAATCCATTTTTCGTATTTCATAAAATATTTTGTCGTATTCAAAGAGTCATCGTTCGCGATTTTAAACGCATAAAAAATCTCTTACTCAGTAAGTTCAGGTCGATAGCTAATATCGAAAGATCGTCTAGACCTCGTCCTCCCAAAACCTCATAAACAGCTGGTGTGCATCATGAGGTGCCATTTTATCGGGCCATTACTTTTCGCCCGCCTTACACGCCATTACTTTTGGATGAACCCCTGGCTTATTAATGTACCACGGCGCAAGGACGAACCCCTGTTTGCCTGTGCTCTTGTACAAATTGCTTCGAAACGGGGTTGGCTGGCGGGGAAGCGAGAGAACGCCATCGAGACCGTTCGCCCCTTTTTTTAATGCTGGGACTAAAAGCAGGGTTGCAGCTTCTTGTTCGATGGTGGTCTTCCTGGTGGCTGCTGGCTCGATGATGGAGGGCCGAGTGCAAAAGGGTCACTGTGCTACTTTTCCTGCTTCGCTATGTGAAATTATGTTTCTCTGTGGCTCTCGCCATGGATTAACTGGCAGCGGATAGTTCTATGAAAAGAAAAACGGAAATGAAAACTAAACGCTACAACATGAAAATGGTTCAACCGCGTCCATTTGGGGTGCGCGTTCCTTCTTTTTCTGTGTTTAAATTCGCTGTCAACCCGAAGGCCATGCGTTATCGCGCGGCGGCTTTTTTAATGTTTTCGCTTTTCCGAGGGGACTTATGCGGGCTATAGAAACACTCCTCGGAGAACCCTTTCTGTTTGACCTAAAAAACGGTACAGGTCGTTTGCTAACACTCAGCGTGAGCGACTCTTTTCAGCAACGTAAACACACACAGAAAGCAGCATCGCAGCATCGTATGCTTGATCCCTCCTCTCCTCTATTCGTTCGCAATGGGGGATTTTGTGCTGCAAACCCCGACGAAGCATGCCAAGAATTTTCGTCGCGGGGTTCCTATTCTGAGCTCTCAAAGGAACGATTATTCCTACACGCCACTTCGCGCTCCGTCCCTTTTCATCGGCCGGCCCGTCAAATATGCTGGCTCAAAATTCAAAGGAGGAGGGTACCGCACCCCGATAGTTGCATGTTGCCCTGTTTGTTTGCCCCTTGGCAAACAAACGGCAGAAAACGGGCGCATCGAAGCATAAGTGGGAAGAATAAAATACATAAAACATAAATGCCAACCGGCCAACCAGAGTAGAGAAGAAACGAGACAGCCGGATGTGTGATGAGAAAAAAAGAATAAAAGAACAGAGGTAACTACAAAGAGTGGTGAGTGAAGTGACTGTACGCCAACATGTGAAATGAGGAAAGCATGAATGAGTATAAGCTGTTAGAAACATAAAGCCGTAAGCCGGGATACAAAGAAATTGAAAAGGGCAACGTTAGCGCGAAATATAATATGACTTACGATAGGGCCCGTAAAGAAGATGTGTGGGAAGAGGGAACAGATAAATACAAATGTTAAGTGAAAGGTTAAAAGTAAATGCAGAAAATGCAAAGTTAGAGCGAAAGATGAAATGGCTTACGACAAGGTCGTTAAAGTAGATGGGAGGGAACAAAGATCATATAACTATAAAAGATAAATGAAGGGTACAAAGCAACATCCAAAAATGCAACGTTAGAGTGAAAGATGAAATGACTCAAGACATGAACAACTTGAAGAAGACAAGATGGCCCGACTCAAACCATAACCCTAAAAGACGAAATGAGGAAACACAATAAATGAAAGGTACAAGAAAACCAGAAAAATCAGGGAATACAGAACAGATAACTATGAGTGATAAAAGTAGGTAACAAGAAAAGCAGAAAATAGGTGGGCTAAAGCGAACGATAAAGTGAAGATGGTGAAACATAAGCGATCATGGCATATGGCGATGGCCAACAACCAACAAGTTTTACCATTGAAACGTACGCTGGGCGTGCTGTTGTGGTGTGCCCTTCCTTCATTAACGCTCCCACTGGTTTCGTGCTTTCTTCGTGAATCTTCTCACCGTGCAGTCCCGTGCCGCCGTTGTAAGGATTGGTAATTTTAAAACTTTGCTTCAACGTTGTTTCCAACTTGCCAACGCCTAGCATGGCGAAAGAAAATCTACAAGAACCCTGTGTAGGAAACGGAGAGGAGGGAAAGTTAACTGCTCCATAAGGTGGGCCATTCCGAAACGAAACAGAAAGCAGCAACAGGAGTTCGCCTGCCACCAACACCAGTAATCGGAGAGAGCCAGGGCGCGTTTAAAAATGGCAAGGATAAAATCCTGTTCTATCCCCCCGCAGTGGCAAGACAAATGACTCGAAGGTTACGTTAAACTTACGTTGAAGTTGGGGCGAAAGGTTCGATGAACGTGGCTCACTCTAGCACTTTCGTCGTCTATTGCAAAGGTGGCTCTCGATTGATGTGACCTGAATCGGTACGATGTTTCCAAAATGAAATTTTATCCGCTTTGGCTCTCTCTCTCTCTCTCTCCATCACTCTCTGTATTTTCTTTTTCTCAATCTCTCTCGAGGTAGCTAGGGATCACCACTGGGCCACTTGAGAGTTCAAATGTCGGGGTGCCCGAAGCCGTCCAAGATTCTCTTGGTTGGTGGTTGCTTCTGGGCACGGGGGGGTCTCGGGTCCGTGTTGGTCTTTTGAATGCTACCACTTACTACCGCCTCCCCCCCACACTTCACCAGCATACCACCTTCCACCACCTGCGCGGCGCTCCTACGGTGCTGGCATATGGCTGACAACCGGAATGGAGCAGGAATGTTTGGTCACGGCCAGGCCAGAAGGACTGGTGTGGTGTGACTTCCCATATCTTGCGACATCGGTTCGGCAACATGTTTACACTTTCCAACCACACCCACCCCCCCAGGGTACTTTGGCGGGCGGGCGATCGTCGGGTTCGGGCTCATGAATTTTTACCAGCCGGCCCGTGGACCCCTCGGTATGGAGAATTCCCCCGTACTCTGGACTCTGGCTGTGGACCTGAACAGGAAGAAAAAGATGTGGTAGAAGTAGAAGGAAAAAAAAAACAGAAAAGGTCGAAGAAAGAAGGTTCCGCCTGAGCCCGTCTTTAGTCCAGGAGCGCCGAGAAATTGGCCTCATTCATCGTCGACGATGGTTTGGCTTGATTGGACTTAGGGTCGGAATCTCCTTACCGCAACCTGCCGCAACCACACAACGATACAAACACGACCACTTTTTTTTTGCTCTCCTGCCGTATAAGGTATAAGCCGCATTAGACGGCGCGCGGTTTGGTCGCGCAATGCCCGCAACCTAGCTGCTGGCGATGCTGGCGATTTGGAGAGTGATTTTTGCTCCTCTTAAGTAATCGGTCAAAATTGGTTTTTGCTATTTTGTGACCATTTCAGCAAAACATAATCACCAGCTCCAGTGCGACGGACGGCAATACCATGCTGATCGGCACAAACCAAACCGACATCCGAATGAAACGCAAACGCAGGGACATGGGGAAGGAAGCAAAATCCACACACCCAACCAAAGGCTCCGTTCCGCGTTCGGTTTCGGGTGTGGGTGTGCGACTGTTTTGTAACGATGTGTCGCAAGAAATAATCGTGAAACCGATCTCCGGCTTCGGCTCTCTGGCCACCGTACGCCAAATACAATTTGTGGAAAAGCTTAGGTTTCCCTTTTTTTTTGGGGTTTCCTATTTTTTTTCCGCCGTTGCCCTGGGAGGCGGTCGGTTATTGGAGTTTGCCACTGACTTTGCTTTGCGACGACATTGCCAGTGGTGTCTGCGTACTTCTGGGAACAGGCAATCCATCCAGCCGAGAATCCCCGATCCGTGACGCGGGGGGCTGAGATAATCCCACCACACGGAGTTACGTCCGCAGGAGCAAACATAAAAATCTGACTCCTCTTTCTTGCGCATACTGTATTCGGTTCAGGAAACAACCCGGGGGAACCTTTCAGTTTGTGATGTTCTGATTCTTGGTCTACACTATGCTGTGCACACTTCACTTGTGTTGAATCAAAGTATGGCGTCGATTTTGTGGAGGTCATTCGTGGGTTAGCAGATCAAAAAACTAAGCGTGTAGTCCCTTTTTAGGCGAACTCTAACTGCCGAAAACTGTCCTGGGGTGAATCGAAATCATAACTAAGGTTTGGTAGCTCATGTAGCAGCTTGTGGTTTGAAGAATTCACCGGGCGTTCTATCAAGCGCACTGCAATATTGATTCACGCCGGGAAAGTAATTTGTTAAAAATACGAAACGGCTTCAGGTATGCTTCCGGTTAAGGAGTCCTGCCGACGGAATATACAGGCGGTGAAAAGTGAATGAAAGAACCTGTGTTTATGTCGTACCCATCACTCCGACTTAATAACTTTTCGCTTTTTGCACGCCTCAGTTGGGAGATTTCATCACAGCCCGCCCGGGCTTGATTGCCCGTGGCGTCTTTGCGGCATCTTAAGTACACGAGTCCCGAGCTGCATGTTGCTGGATTTTTTTTGCTCCGGAAGAACGAATCCATTTACGTCTCGGCGACCGATGACCAGCGTCCCGGTGGTGGATTTCCAAGCACGATTACGCTACGCTTCACTCCAGACCAGTCAGCAGCCTGCCTCTAGAGCTGCGTGCCCACGAGACACTTCTCACTTTCATCGGTGTTTCGTAAGCTTCGTCAAAATTGACACCTACAAACCCACGGCCCAGCGTCGGTTTCGGAGAAGCACTCAGCTGATTGCGCCCGCCATAGGGACCGTGCCCTGGTGGGCCGCCGAGTATACTCTATTTGCTGGATTGAAGCTAAGCTCTCGTGTCGATTGACGCCCTCCGGATAAGATCTGTGGCAGCCGCTTACGTAGACTAAACGGAAGCGGCTGAACTGCTCATACTGCTGGCGTGTGTTGCTGCGTTGCCGATGTGTTTAAAAAAAAACCCTTTATGTTAAGCAATTGGAATCTTGGAGTTACTCTGAGACATCTGCCAGAGCTCCCCGTTTTGCTGTGACATAAACCGGGCCAAGTCAGAATTTTATTAATTATTCATCGTACTCCTATGTGGACGGCTACGGGACCAGATTTTTCACTCAAACATGAGCACTCCCTAGAATGTGGCTAATCAAACATTGACACACTACGGTCCGCGATCAGCCCGTCGCTCAGGAGCCTTTCTGGAAAATCTTCTCTAGGCTGAACGAATCGCTGAAAAGCTTTCTCTGTCCTTGTGGACGGTCCAAGACATGATCAGCCATGCTCATGACATGATCAGCCCACCTGGATCCTGGCGAGGCGTATACGTGGCACTGAGTATTATTGAAGGTTCGGGACGGTGAGATCATCCCGGAATGGTCCACTATAATCGTTTTACTCATGCGAAAGTTCAGTCGAGCTCAAACGGTTCCCAGGGTAATATAATTACAATTCTTTCTGGGAGCTGTCGGCAACACCATCAGACCTACTCCCTTCACCCCTCAGTGCCTCACCTATTTCTAGGTGTATCAAATTCAGCACTGCGATCAGTTTCTCTTCGATTGCCAGCGGGGGAAAGTGCCCGATCCCAGTGCTGTTGATACCATACCCGTGACACCTCCAAGTGTAGGAGAAGATGTGTGGATAACCGCGTGGGTGAGTAAAACTCGAAACTTACTCTCTGCTGCGTTTGAACTAACTTTCGGAGGAACTTGGCGTTGCTGCGAGGAGCGAACAAGGCAAAGTTTGACGTGTTGCGGCCAGCTGCGGACCTGAGAAGGACGGATGGTGCAAACGGAAATGGGAAGGAAGGGGGCGAGAGGGGGTTGGTTTGTTCTTGCTTGTTATATTTTATTTGTTTCTCGCTAGCGGCTCGCCAGGGTTCGGGTGGTTCGGGTGGAGCACAATTCAAGGATGTCGTGGATTCAAGGATTGGGTGGCGTGGGCGCAAGTGCTTCCGCTGGCGCTGCTGCGGGCGAGGATCCGGAATTCCGGGCAGGGGGGGTTTGTATGATTTATTTCGTGTTTTTGTTTCGCATTTCGCACTGCGGCGCTAATCGCCGTCATCGTCGTCGTCGTCCTTTTGTGCGACAAATTTAATGGCCCAGCGCCCCCGGTTTCCACTGTCCGTGGTCCTTCGGTGGCTAGCTGTGCGAACTGTGTGACTGTCCATTCCGGATGTAGCTGTGTGTGTTTGTGCGTCCCAGTACACATTTCAGGCGCTGGAGGCGTGCACTCTGCAAATAGAAACACTACACCGGAAGCCGAGCCAAGTCCGCTCCCTCATCACGAAATTGGACAGAGAGTGGCGTCGTCCGCATCAGGGCCCACCCCCCAGTCCGATGCTTTCCTCTTTTCCTGCTTTCCTGTCCCTTGTGTGTAACAAAGGGACTCGCGCACAGGACTCGGCGCTCGACGGCTCGAGTTTTCCAAAGTTTTACTCGGACTGCTCCGCGAGGCTCCAGGAGCTGTAAAGCGGGTCATAAAGCAGTTAGAGAAATTGGGCTACTACTGTGGTCGAAAAATGCCGAAAATACCGAGACAGAGCGTTAGATAGAAACATAATTTAAATTACTTCAAGCGGTAGATTCATTCCGAAAGTTTTTTTACGGTCTATGATTTGGGACACTGAAATTTCATTCTATAGGGACTCGGACAAGGGACTCGGAGCTTTCAACTGGATGACCTTTTTCTCGATCAATCCAGTTCTCACCCTATTATGGTTTTCAATCGGGTACTCGAATTTGACAAACCGGCTTCCGTCAATTTTTTGCTACGGAAAGAGCCGTTCTGTTAGGATGTCTTTGATTTTATCAATTAGTTTGTACTGTTTATGCTGCAAAGATAATGATATTTTCAAAGATAGTTTATATTTTGGTGATGAAAAATTCAATTTGTCAAATTTACATAGGAATATTTTGCGATGAATCTTTCTATTTTCAGTTCCTTCACTGTTACTATCGCTATCGGAAACGTAGAAATCATCAGAAACGTGGAAATCGTCTAAACATTTCAGATAATTTATAGCAAGCATCGCACGCTTTAAGCATTTAAACTTTTTTAGCTCATTTTAGTACATTTCGACTCGGAGCTTCTCTTATTGAAAACCTATGATCCCGGCAAACGAGCTCGACAATCGAGTACGAGAACTTCTCTCGATTCGACTGTACGAGTTTGGTAATAGGGAGGTATGTCCTTGATTTAAATTTCTTGTGACTCAGGATGTTTTGAAATGTGTGAAAATGGTAATAATTGATTGGCGATTAAAAACCTTTATAAAGTTTCTTATTTCTATCGTACTTATCTTGCCTTATCTTGTGATTATCTGTCGAACATTGGGATTGGAATACCGCAAGCCATTGGAGAGTTTGAGCCATTGTCGTTAAATTCGCCACAAATTTAATGGCCTTGCCTTTTTGAGCGTCAAGTGTTCGGTGCGTTTTTACCACACTAGTATTTCAAGAACCGTCTTCTGGTGATGCTGCTTCTTAAGGGGCAGTTAACAGTAATACCCCATCGGGCACGGGACCAACGCAACAAAGATAAAGTTTGGTTCACCCTCTTCCCGCACCACCTCGCTCCTTTCTCCTGGATCCCAAAAAAGGGCTCCCGCCAAAAGTGGAGAAACTTTCGTGGAAACTCTCAACCTCGACATCGGGCGCGTCCTTCGCCAAGTACGGTTGCCGCTAAGCCACCTGCATCCTTCTTACTCTTCTCCGGCCTCGGGCTCCTCGGGCATTCGGTCGGGTTTTGGTCCTCCGGTTTGGGTCGGGGTTTTTGACGCGAACAACAACACTTTTAAGCGAAACCCGCGGCGGCGACGACGACGACGACGACGACGAGCCTTCTTCTGCTGCTCGCGTTCGGTTTGTTGATTTATGCGAAGTTTGTAAGCACCCGGCCACCCACCAACGTCCCCGGCGGGTTTATGCTGTGGTTGGAAAATGGCAGGTGGCAGGGCACTTGATGAACTAATTAGATAAAAGAGCGAGAGAGAGAGAGAGAGAGAGAGAGAGAGAGAGAGAGAGAGCGAAGGGAGCGAATTCGGGTGAATTCCCCGAGCGCTCGTAAAATAAATCAACAGAAAAAAAGGGAAGAATGCAGTACGGGGAAAACTCTCCCAACAAAGCTCCTCAGGAACCGCCGCCGTGGGGGGCTGGGATGGGAGCGGCGGCGGTCGAAGCAATGAGGTCCTTTTCAATTAGCGCGCTGACAGACTATGCTAATAGCTCTATAGCGCTCTGCCGCCGCCGCCGCCGGGTCCTGGTTGGATGCTGGTTGGTTGGAAATTGGTTCTCGCGTCAAAGCTTGGTGGGGGGAGCGAGGGGGTGTTTGACGACGGTAGGGTGGGGAGGGGGGTCGTTGGTTACCCCCGCTCTCCCGTGCCCGAGTCCCCACTGCCAACGGCGCCGATCCTTATTACGTAATCCTTTTATTTCGGTCGCGCCATTCAATTCGGTGACCCTCTCACCAATCCCCCCCCGTGTGTGTATGTGTGTGTGTGTGTGTGTGTGTGGATGAGCTATGCGTCGTTAAGGCGACCATCATGTGTGTGCCACCTTTTTTGTATCCTTTCGGATAAAAAGAAGCGATTTTATTCCTTCTTCTCGCTGATCTCGCTCGTTCCATATTTTCCATATTCCCCTGCATGTGTTTGTGCGCGCAAGGTGATTAAGGATAAGTATGTGGTGTTGATGGTGGTGTTGATGCTTTTTTCCCATATCCGCCGGCGGTGCAACGTTCGGGGGTTCTACGGGGACTCTGCTCCACTGTTTAACTTGCCTTAACGACGAAGGCGCCCAGAATGCTCACGAGCGAGAGAGAGAAAGATAGAGAGAGAGCGCGACAAAGTGTGTAGTGTGTCGACACGGTGGTGATGGGTGGTGTATCACCCACTAATGCTGGCGTCATTGTAATCGCATCAAAAGCACATCAACCATTTAGTCGCGCCCAGCAAAGCACCATCCCTTCAGGACCCATTAGGATCGTCTTTTCATGATTTTCTTGCCCCTTTTTTGCCCGCGTCCGGCTGTGTGTGCCGTGGATGCGGTACTTCCTGTGCACATCTTGCTATCATCTGTTGGGACGGCCAATATCTCACCGGACAACATATGGGGCCATCGTTTAAGATTTGTTCTGCTTCTGTGGCCATTTGTCGTTCTGCGCAAGCGAAACGAAACCGTTGGATTGTAACAGTAAAGCTGAAACCAAATGAATTTCAGCTTCAGTTACGCCGAAGAACTGCGATCAGTCAACATTTCTCGGTAGCCAATGACAGACCGCTTAGGATTGGGAAGGCTTAAACGGAAAGGAAATTTATGATGGAAAGTTTGAGAGTATATAAGGACTCTTCGACTTCAATTAATACAAGAAAAGGTGGGTTGCTAAATTTGAACGTGAAGCCGCGTAAGCCTTAAAAAAGTAGTAGCACCTGAAATCGGAGGAAAAATGCAGGCTATCGTATTGGAAAATCGTCGAGCGATTGGAAACAATTTAGTAGAAGCCCTAGGCATCTGGGAATTGGGAATTGTAGTTCAAATTGTTGGAGCATTGACAGTATTTGCCAGCTTTGCCATTTTGCATAAAATACATCGTTGGAGCAAATGTATTGGGTGTTCAGGGAGACCTCACTGAATAGTAAAGTTGGTTTCAATCCATAAATTCGAGTTCTTAACGCACCTCAAAACGCAGCCCTGTTACTTTTAACCCTACATGTCGCCCACTGGGCCATTTTGCCTTTGTGGTCTGTTTCTGCCTTTGCGCCCATTTGTTCGCACATAATTGCGCCGAGATAATTGTATTACTACTTCCAACAATGATCAGCCCCATCAGCCCCGTGGTGGAGCCTTATGGTGCGTTTGTGTGTTCTGGGAGGCAATTTGGTAGCACGGTAGCGACCGGGGACGTTCGTTGTTATTATTGGCCGAGAAATGGAAGCAATTTACGTTGTGCCCGACCCCATTCGACGTGGCGCGGTTGTTGCTGCCCTCCGAGGTGCTAAATTGGATTTTCGAAATGTTCTGCATCATCATCGTAGGGCCACCCCCCCTTGAGGGACAGCCCTTTCGGGAACAGTGTTCGCCGGACACACACTCGATTTCACACTATTGGTTGCCACACATCTCTGTGAATTCGCCAGAATCAGAGTTGTGCCTGAGGAAATGCAATTATGCTGCTGGCAAGTGCAACGTTACCCGTCGGATTGCAGATTATGTGTGCGTGTTTGTGTGTGCTGGGGTAGTATTTGATCCTGACGCTAGTTTGTTCAGTAAAGGAACAACGTTCGGTTATGTAACGGTTGTGTGACCCCGACAGTACATATGTACATACTGACATTTTGTTGACTCGCTCTCTGAATTTTTCCTGACTATGGCAATCTTCAATGTCCATTGATTATGAAAAAAAAAAAAATACGCATGACACCCAATTATGCTAAGCAGTCTCAGCGTCCGTATTGTGCACCATCATCATGAGCCGATCATGTTGACACAATCGACCGGGGGAACGGCCTGGGCCTATTTCTTTTGGGCGAAAGCGACAGTCCTTTCCTACCTTTTCTGTGTGGGAATCTTCGCTTGCTCCAAAACCTAGCCAAGGTTCTACAGCTGTGATATTTGTTCTGATTCCCGGCTTGGCGACGCTCATTTCAATCTACATCTGGTGCCCTATGGTCCTTGAAAATTGCCATACTTAGCAGCAGTAATAACACGCCGGAGCTACCAGCTAACGACCAGCCACCACATACCTCAACTTATTGCTACCTTCCCTATGTCGACCTATAGGCACCAGCGCCGTCAGTAAATCCCCAATCAACCGTGGCGTATTAAGTTCGTAATTAAAATCGAAGCTACTAGCTCCTCTGGCTGCTATCGGTTCCTGGTCGCTGGTCGCGAGATCGAGAAGAGGACACGTGATGATGAAACAACACTCACTCATATTCTGGTCTGGTCTGTCGATGTAGGAGAGTCTCCAAATGTTTCGACTTGCATGGTTCACACCCAGACAAAATTCTTTTCCTATAGACTTTTCTCGTGAAAGGCTTTGCCTCTAGACAAATATCAGTATGATCAGCCGAATTTCCACCACAATTTTCAATTCAATTCCGCCGAATTTCCACCACCACACATAATTACATAATAATATTGTACTGACGTGTAGCTTACATTACATTGGATTGAAAGAGAAGGTCTGAGGAGGTGCTGGTCTCGGCACGCGGACGTACGCCATTGACGCAAGTCGGATCTTTTTCACGCTTGGGTAATCGTTTTCAGATTCGAGTGAAAGAGTGCGAAGCAGAGAGCTAAAACGAGAAAGGCAGAGTTTGCGAACGCGCCAGGGGCCACATTAAGCTGCGCGGCCACAACCCGCCGTGGCCCGGTGAGTCCCGGGTGAGTCCCGGGTGAGATCCGGATGAGATCCGGATGAGATCCGGACGAGATCCGAACACCGGGTTCAACCAATGCGCATCGCGCACCGCATTTGATTGATTGTCCGTCGCATCGTCCAATCGCTGAAGTCGACGCAGGTTATAAATTTAATCCAAAATTGTACTGGTGTGTGTGTTGTACTATCTCTTGCCTTGTCTCTTGTTGTCGGACGAACCGCCGTTTGTGCAGCAGTTTGTGTTTTATTTGTTTGTGAAATGCGCCCCAAAAAGTAACGGAAAATTGTGCGTAGCAATTCTTGCGCTTAAGTCGCTTTTTAAATTTCCAATGTTCTCTTTCCCAGAGCGTTGTGCAAAGGATATCACATCGGGATGGTAACCTAGCAATCAAAGCACTTCATTATTTTTGTGCGAAATTCAAAACTTAATTTAAGATGCTCCCGATGGTTCGATTTACGTCATATAACACATCGGTCAATAAGTACCGGGACTAGCGTAGAGATGGCGCTAATAATGCCATTTTTATATCAAGGTTCAGAAGGACCAACCTTCAGATAAGATGTGTCAAAATTTGATTTAATTCGAAACATAACAAAGAAAGCTGTAGTGATTAAAGTGACGCTACCTTTGCAATCGTGAAAAAAATGGACCGAAACGAGTTTCGTGTGTTGATAAAACATTGTATTCTAATAGGAAAAAGCACTGTTCAAGCTCAGCAATGGCTCAGCAAAACGTTATCCGGACTCTACTCCGTCGAACGCAACCATTTGTCGGTGGTATGCAGACTTGAAAAAAGATCGTGTTGATACAATTGATGCGGAACGTTCAGGGGGTCGTCCAAATGAGGCACTAACTCCCGAAAACATCAAGCAAGTATTGAAAATCGTGATGGGTGACCGCAAAATGAAAGTGCGCGAGATAGCTAAGATGTTTAACATATCAACTGGTAGTGTATTTACTATTTTGCACTAAAAATTGACTATGAAAAAGGTTTTCTCCAAATGGGTGCCGCCTTTGCTCACAATGGAACACACGATCACAAATAAAAACGATGACCAAATTCAACGAATTAGGCTTCCAACTGCCTTCTCATCCTCCGTACTCGCTGGATCTTGCCTCCAGCGATTACTGGCTCTTTGCGGACCTCAAAAAGATGCTCCAGGGAAAAAGATTTGGCTCGAATAAGGAGGTGATCGCTGCTACTGAGGCTCATTTTGAGTTAAAAAACAAATCGTTCTACAAATACGGCATTGAAAGGTTAGAGAATGCTGGAATGATTGTATTACACTTGAAGGAGATTATGTTGAAGCATAATAAAGAATTTTGCCTACAAAACGTTGTTTTCATAGTTAGTCCCGGGACTTATTGAAGGATGTGTTATGCACCGTTTTGTTGGAAATTATTTGTTGCCTTTTAAAAGCCTCTCTCATAGAAGTCTTGGTCGTTATTAACGAAAAACTGAAGCAATCTTTTTCACAATCCTTTCTTAATCTTAATTTTGCCGTTAGTTCTGGTATCGGCACCGATTAAGCTGCTTCACCACGTTGAGATCACGAACTGTCGCATGGAAATTAGTTCTCATCCCCAGTACCCATCCGTTTAAGAAATGGGTCGATTTCGTTCTGTTTGGCCAACACTTTGCAGATGGAAATTCGATCCATCCAACCATAAACACAATGCACAATTTCATTGGCCTAGCTTGGCCTAGCTTCAATTATCATTATCGTTATCTTCAATTAATTGTCCGAAAGTAATTAAAAACTGAAAAATGTGCTGAATTTTCTCTTAGTTGACTTCCATAGTTTACACCTCTGAGTTGCATAGTTAACTCACAAACGAATGGAACATACAAAACCAAGGGAAAGCTTATTTTTATGTGTGAAATGTCCACTCCACGAGCACAAATGTGAAACTGTACGAACGATACTTCACGAGATATAGATCACTAAAGTCATCTACCGAAAGAAAAATGGATTACTTTTTCCTCAACCCATTATTTGATTTCGTCGATTTTGTTGATAAACTCAGATCGGGCTTCCTCAATCGCCCTGTAACAAAAATCGCCAGAAAGGTCACGGCAGGATGTGTCGGACGGATCCGGATGTCGAAAACTGATGTCGAAATTCTCTTAGCCGCGTCCGAGAGAAAGCTGCTCAGATAGATTTGTGGCCCCCGTGTGTATGTGGAGGGATAATAGAGAAACCGAGCTGTTGCCCTAAAGACCCTAAGGCAGCGAATCGAAACCCGATTGAAACCGGCAACCCGACGGGTCTTGGGTCAACACAACTGTCGAGGTCACGCGGAGCTAATGAAAACCCGATGGAGACGCTTGGTGTGGCCACTCGCCTGCAGCCCACCTATTTACATATTCATAAATAAATGATTGGGAGCTGCAAAGCATAATATCCAAATTGAATCACTTCCAGAGACGTGTGTGTCTGTGTGTGTGTTTATGCATAAACAGGATCTACTCGTTTGCGGGGTGCGATGTCATCACCATTCCACCGATACTACTGGCGACCGGCGGAAATTCGCACAGTGTGGCACCAATGCTCTGCCACTCTCTCTCTGTGTATTTATGTGTCCTTGCAATGGTGGTTACACACAGGCATACATACAACAGATTGAAAGTGGGGGAGAATGGCGCATTGAATGAGGCGTGTTTATTTATCCCATCCACCGGTTGGCACTCGATAAATATAGTTTCAATTTGAAATGTTTTATGGCCTATTAAGCGCGCAACGGCGGCGCGCGGCAAACCAGCTTTTGCGGTCGGCAGACCCAATGCATGTTGGGCCTCACAACCTGCTGTGCAAGCAGACACACAGTCTAGCAGATTAATGTCCCTTTAAATTTAAATTTCTCTCTGTCTGTCGAAAGAAAATGAACAAAAGCAGACCAACAGCAACAATTCACCTGTGGCAGGCCGTATGTTGGTCAACATTATAGTGTGGCACTCTCCCTACCCAGCAACCGTCCTTTCAATCAATCGCGCTTTTCACAAAGGATGTTTCGGAGAAAAATAGGTTCATAAATCCCATGAAACGCATTCCGTGCCATCGAATATTGTCTGTTCTCTGACTGTATAGTTTTCGCTTTGTACTAACGTTTCACATCAATCGTACGTTTCCCCGCCCGTAGGTAAACATCAGCAACACATGGACCTTGCCTCAGGAGGGATTCTCGGTTTTCTACCGCTACTTCCGGGATAAAATCTCTTGGTTCGAGGCCGACGCCGTCTGCCAATTTCATCACGCAAATCTCGTAACAGGTAAGCCAGGGCCCGAAGTGATTTAAAGTCTATCCTGTAACGTAATCGGAAAATGCTTTGGTCTGATTGAAATGCTAGGGTGTATACTAAGTTTTGACGTTCGATACCAAAGGGCGCAGCTACGAGCCTAATTTTTGTTTGTTATATAAGTACACTCATCAAATGAACGTATGAGAAGTTTCATTTAAATCGGTCCCTTTTTTATAAGTTATTTAGTATCGACGTGCCACAGGACCATTTTACAGCTGTTATGGCGTCATCGTTTGATGGAAAACGCTTTTCACGCATGGTTTTCTTTAGTTTGAAAACAGATGGATGTCGTCAGGGGCCAAATCTGATGAATACGGTGGATATTCTAACAATTCGAACTCTAATTCAAGGATTTTTGTCATTTTCAAAATGCTCTTGTGACAGGGTGAATTGCCCTGATGAGAGAGAATGTTTTTCTTCTTCAAACCGGGTCTTTTTTCACAAATTTTCACTTTTAGTAGGTCTTAAAGGTTACAAGAATAATCGAAATTTATTGTTTTATCAGTTTGCAAGTAATCCGGTAACAAAATTCCATTCGCAGTCCGCAACATCTTTTTAGGCAATATGTAGACGAAGTCGTTTCGGAACCGAAGAAAACGGTTCAGACCATTCCTTCCTCTTGTTTTGATTCAAGATCATAGTGATAAACCCAAGTCTCATCCACAGTGATGATTCGATGGACAAAATCTACTTTATCCTATAGAAAATCGTCTTGAAGGCTACTACAACCACGTTTAAACTTAGAAACCCCCGTTTCCACTCCCAAATTAAAAGCGAAGAGTCTTTATACACATTCATCATTCATTCATAAATCTCCTTTGCTTTTGAACCTCCCGAAAATAAAAATAAAGTCACTGCACGATACTTGATTTTTCTCATTGTAAGAAATACTGTGACATGCCGATACTAAATGACTTGTAAAAACAAAATGAAGTGACCGATTGAAATTAAACTTAGTACGTCAAAACTGAGTACACACCCTAGTACATTCAGAACATCCGAATATCTATCTAAGTCCCGATTGCAGTAGACTACGCTTTAAATGATCGTGCGAATGGATCGCCATTCACGATTTTGTCTCATTTTCACGTTCACCTCTTTTGTAGTCAACAATGGAGTGCAGTTCGATTCAACGCGCGCATTTTTGAAAGAACTCGACGTCACCGGTGCGGTGTGGATTGGATTGATGCGGCCGGAGAATTCAGCGCGCTTCACGTGGATGTAAGTGGATGTCCTGCCTATCCCGTTCCCAGCAGGGCACCCTTGTTCCTACCTTCACGTCTTCTTCTCCAAAGCCGATGGTTTTCGAGTCGGTGATCGGTACCGGGAGACGTTCTGCAAATCGCCCCTTCCCTAAAATATGATTAAAAAAAAAAGAGTGATATGTTAATGCATGTTTATTGCCTTTATACAGTTATTAGCATGTTTGTCCAACGGTTACTTAACATAATGTTACCGCAGCGAATCCCAGTGAGCTAGAAGTATATAATCGCCTTTTTTCCATCTTCAGCAGTTCGAGAACGCTCGATGCGTCCAACAACGGTTACTGGGCGGAAGCGATCCCGGCCATTGAGCAACCGCTCTGCGCTGTACTCGATCCGGTGCGTGACTTCCGTTGGCATGCCCTCCGCTGTGGGGGTCCTGAAACTGCCGCGTTTCTTTGCGAACTACCAGGTTAGAAGGCTGAAGAAGTGGCCGTCGGCCATTGGTCCGTGGATATCCATATACTAATTTCTTCTTCTGTCTCTCGTTGTCGGTCGGATCATCGGTAGTACCGGCATGGGCGGTCGATTGCACCCTGACGTCCATCCCATCGCTAACGGTGCAGTACATGTCGGACAGCGGAACGGTACAGCTGGCGCGCGATTGTGGCGAGTCTGGCACGAAGCATATTTCGTGCCAGGGCAAGCAGGACCGAGACAGCATGGTCGAGCAGCTGCAATGCAGCGAAACGGAGAACCTGGTGTCGGTGCTTGCCACCGACAACAGCAACCGGCTCCAGTTGCCCCCGGTCCTGTCCTCCAAGGAGGCTCCAGGTGGGGGCGATGTGAAAGAGCCAATTACGATTACTGCTGCCGGTGGCGATCGTGCCATGCAGCACCAACAACCGCAGCAACCGATATTGGAGCACGACATCCTGACGGTGGTGTCGGGTAACGACGACGAGGAAAGCAGCAGCACTGGCGAAGGCAACAATATCGAAATCAACCCGAACCAGATCGAAGACACGGTCAAGAACGTGATCAAACAGTTCAACCTGCAGGGCATGATGCAGAACGAGCAGATGGCGGTGCCTGGTGACGAATCACCCAGCCTGCCTAGCATGGAACAGGACCCGGCCGTGGCCGGTAAGAAACAGGGGTACATGAAAAAGCACTCGAAAAAGAATCGCTACGAAACCAAGGTGACCGGGCAGCGTGGTAAACATGACGACGTCAAGGAGGCTTTTGGGATGGAGCTGGAGGCCGAAGACGACGATGAACGGATGCTGGGGGATCAACCGTTGACGGACGAGACGGAAACGCAACCGATCGACATCATCCAGGAAGCGGTGAAGCTAACGCCCGATGGTGACTATCCGATGGTAGAACCGGCGGTAATGGTCACCACCAGAGTAGCGGCCGTCACGAGCGTTCCGACCGAGGGCGACCCATCTGCACCGACTACCGCCGATTCGCGCATCCGACGTGCCACGGCTGCCGGCCGAGAAACTACCGCACCGGATGAGTTCTCGGCCGCGTCCGATGACCTGGCCGTAGCAACGCAATCTTCATCCTGGACCACGTGGCCTACCGACACGTCAGTAACACACACGACCGCGATCAATCACGTTTTACCAACCACATCCAGGAAGGAACTGTACACCAGCGATCACTTCATTCCGCCGATGCTTCTGGTGAAAGCTCGACTAATTTTCGCTCGGCCGCTCGCCGATCCGGCCATTACTTCCACGCCTGTCACCGTTGCGTCGTCGGAGATGCCCGAAACTGATTGCATCACTTCGCTGCCGAACACGAGTGACGACATTACGTCGATTTCGTCGTCGTCAGCGACTGTGCAAAAGGATGATTCAGGAGCGGAAAGTAAGGGCGCCGTTGTGACACTGGACGTTCCGACGCCTGCAACGATCGCCGTGAAGAACGATCCGCACGATGCCGGCGCCGTCACTCTGACTCTGCCCAGCACGGTGCCGTCCGTCCATGGAGTGACGGATACGCACCAGTCCTTGGTCGCCGTTACGCTGGACGACACATCGGTCAGCTCGACCACCGGAGTACCTAATGTCGGTACAGGAAACGTAACCGCCGAAGTTGCGCCGACTTCCACCCGCGATTCGAACCTATCCGAAATCGTTTCGGTTACCGGAGACACGGTTGAGCTTTCGGTGTCATCGACGACACCGTCCCGTAGTTCGCTAGTCGAAGACCTGCGATCTTTCGGTACCACCATTTCACCGATTCAAACAGCAAACAACTCGTGGCTTCCATCGAGTGCTCCATCGACGGAGTTGCACCATGACGACCATGTGGACGGCCCAGTAAAGATTGAAGGACACCATCCGGTGGATGGTGAGCTGCTCGCGGGGGAGGAGCATGAACAGGGGGCCGACGGTGGCGAACCGCTTGGAACGGGGCAGCCTTCCGAGCTGAACAACATGTTTTCCAACGTTGACAACTATCAACCCTACAAACCGAACCGACATCGCTCCCTCACCAAACAAGAGCAACACATCAACCATGCCAACTACATCAAAAAGATTCTCGGTTGAACGGCTGGAGCTGGAGGACCCGGAGTCGTCAATCTTTCTCTCTTACACACATACACACACGCTCGTTCTCCAAGCACCAAGTTCTAGGACTGCACCATTTGGCGCCCGCATGATAATTGCATTGTGACGATGATCTAAAGCATAAAAATCGGCCGATGCACGGAAAGTTTTTGGAGACGATGGCAACAACCGGAGTTCGACCGTGTAAACGGAGGGAGCGATACAACGCTAGGTTTATGTGGGAATGTAGTAGTAGTACATTCTCTTAATCAATGCCAGGCGTTGGTTTACGAATAAGCCCAAAGCCCTAAGTTCAAAGACAGGCCTTTTAAAGACCAATTTGGTTGTTTTTTTGTTTAATCTCTTATTCTTTGCCTTCACGAACCCAATTTCACGATACGAAATGTTGTGTTTATTGTGCAAACGTACCCCCCGTGAGCAACTAAATTTGGAAAATCAAACTGAAGTAAAAAGTTTTCGATCAGGATTTCGATGGGAATGTGCACTCAATTATCGCCGGTCCATTACCAAAGCATTTCTCGTATCGGAACCTTGAACTAGTTGAGAAATGATATTTTAGAGTTCAACCGGCCCATAGAAAGGCACCCGTGCAGTTTTCCCCGTTGTCAACCGTAAAATGTAGCGACTTCAGTTGACTGAATGACAATCTATCGATCGTTTGCAAGACACATAATGTAAGTGCTACGGTGTGCCACATTCTCAAGGTCATCCGGAAAAATAATTTCGATCCTGAAAGTACCACTCTCGTATGTTACTCGTTAGGTTTATGCATCTAAATTAGACGTTATGCATCGCAAATGTTCAATTATTTGTCAAATTTCTATCTATAATAAAGTTTTAAAACTAATATCGTTTCTAGGGTGTGTCCGTGGCATCGTTCTGTACTCTGAAAGTATTTTTATTACACTCTATATCACTATTCTGTAGTTTCCATTATTTTGATTAACAAAAAACTACTGACTTTTTCACACCGAATCAGACCATATTATTATAGAGTTTTTGAGAAGAAAATAGTTCACCTTCGCTTCCTTTATCCCAAACTGCTGTAGAGTTGCTTAGTTGATCACCGATGCTCGAGGGCTTCCGTAACACTATCACTCACTGCCAATAAATAGTACAATGCGATGGATTTGCCATTAACCACAGCGCACAAAGTGCTTTGAATACCGCGAACAAATTGCCAAGCAATACGTTTCTTTAAACAAATCACAAAAAATTGTGCACCCTTTTTTAAACACGTGATGAGATTTTTCACGCTGGCGTTTGCGAACCAGAAAACGTACCATATGCAAGTGTCGTTCGAGCGTTTGCATCATTTTGCGCACTGAACCCAGATGGTGGTCCTTCGACCGTCGTTAAACACATGCGCGTCTGACGTTGGTTAAGTGCCGGTAGTAATATGCACTTGTGTTTCCATCATTTGTCCGAGAAGAGAAGAGTTCACCTTCGCTTCCTTTGGGCTAAGAGTTGCTAAGTCGATCACCGATGTTCGAAGGCTCACGAAGCTTGCGGAATGCATCACTCAATGCCAATATAAAGAAGAATATGATGAATTGGTCATCAATTGATTACCGAGGAGCGGAACCACAGCAGTCGCATCCGTCCGGTCTAGAGCCGCCTACGGAAGCGGATAGCGCATGAAGACCTTTGAATACCACGAACAAATTGCCGAGTACTACGCTTCTTTCAACAAACCACAGCAAATCGTGCACCGTTTTTTAAACCCGCGATAAGATTTTTCACGCTGGCGTTTGCGAGGCAGAGAGCGTACCACATGCAACTGTCGTTCGATCGTCTGCATCACTTTGCGCACTGAACCCAGATGGTGGCCCTTCGACCGTCGTTATACTAGGCTGTTCAATAAGTTCGTATGGTCGGTACCAGAGAGCGCTGCTACGAGCCTGATTTTTTTTTGCTATATTGATACACTCTTCAAATAATCGTATGTGAAGTTTCATTTCAATCGGTCATTTAATTTTTTTTTTTACAATTTATTTAGTATCGACGTGTCACAGTATTTTTTACAACGGAAAAAATCATGTCTTGTGCATAATTTTTTTAAAGGTTTAAAAACAAAGGAGATTTTTGAACGAATGTTGAAAGTGTATAAGAAATCTTCACCTTTAATTTGGCGGTTAAAAGGGGGGTTTCTGAGTTTAAACGTGGTTGTAGTAGCCTTCAAGGCGATCCATGGCAAAATCGTCAAAAAACAGACACAACACCTGAAATCGTAGAAAAACTACAGGATATCGTATTGGAAAATCGTCGAATCACTTACAGAGATTTAGTATAAGGCCTAGCCATTTCATTGAGTAGTATAAACAATATTTTGACTGAACTTTTGGGTTCCTAAAAGCTGTTTGCAAAATGGGTGCCGCATTCGCTAAAAACGCATTCGAATGCATATTTCTTGGCAACATTTAAAGCGTTTTCGATAGGTTAAAGTAGATCTAATCTTTACTGTGGATAAGACTTGGGTCTATTACTATGATCCTGAATCAAAACAAGAGGCTAAGGAGTTGTGTGAACCTTTTTCTTCGGTTCTGAAACGAGTTCGTCTAGAAATTGCCTAAAAAAATGTTAGCATCAGTTTTGTGGAATGCGAATGAAATTTTGTTAGCGGATTACTTGCAAACTGATAAAACAATAAATTTTGATTATTGTTATAACATTCTAGACCTACTGAAGGTGAAAATTTGACCCGGGAAAAAAGACCCGGTTTAAAGAAGAAAAACATCCTCTTTCATTAGGGCAATGTACCCTGTCACAAGAACATTTTGAAAATGGCCAAAACCCATGAATTAAACTTCGAATTATTTAGATATCCACCGCATTCAACAGATTTACCCCCTAGCGACTTCCATCTGTTTTCAAACCAAAAAAAAATCGTGCGTGGAAAGCGTTTTTCATCAAATGATGACGTCATAGCAGCTGTGGAAAGATCCTGTGACACGTCAATACTAAATGGCTTGTAAAAAAATAATTAAGTGACCGATTCCAATGAAACTTCACATACGATCATTTGAAGAGTGTACCAATATAACAAACAAAATCAGGCTCATAGCAGCGCTCTTTGTTACCGACCATACAAACATATTGAACAGCCTAGTACACATGCGCAACCGACGTTGGTAGCAAGTGCCGGTAGTAATATGAACTATGAACTTGTGTTTCCATCATTTGTGTCCATCCAATAATGTAGGCACATACGCATACACATTTTGGCAGACGCACTGCGAGTCCCGCGGAGAATATTAGGGGGGTAAAGGCCCCGCGGCGTGGCCTTGGCGGACGGGTCGATCGGGAACGAATGGGACACCGGGACGCCAGCGTCTCGTTGGACATATCCCATATTCCGCGGCGAGCAAAATTTTCATCCAACGGACCCACGGAGGAAGAAAGAAGGACTGTGTTCAATCCCTGACCTTCTCCGCGATCAGAGAAACATACCTCCTGCAGGGGGCATGGGTGTGGGGGTAATTGGTAAAGGAATCAATGGACACACACATTCTGTAGGGAGAACTCTGCTCATGTGTCTCATCGATTCCTTGTTTTGCACTGGGCCAGCCGGGGCATATATGGTAGGACCGAACCGGTTGTCTTAGCGATTGATGAACTGGCCCTGTGAACCGGGCCGTTTAGTAGCAGCAGCCTGAGCAGTGCATTTCTACCAGATGTAACCTTTACACGGTGTAAATACAGTTACAGTTGGTGAGTGAGTGGGAGAAAAGCATTACCCGACGCCCACATTGCGCGCATGCGTAACATCGGGCGCATGCGTAACTTCAACACCGGGTACGGCGCAGGCTACGAAGATCCTACCTAAGGTAATGGAGCCCTAAGCGCCAAAGGGCCGAAAACAAATTATGCAGTTGTTTCTTAAACCCGTTGAGAAAAGTTGCTTTGTAAACGTTGAGATTTTGCATCTCTAAATTGAGAAAGCGAGCGCAAACGCATTAAAGAATCATTCTTTTGTGCCCTTGTTTAGAGAGCGCATGCGCAAAACCCACACTTCAGTTCAGTGCCGGGAGTTGATACGTCATCATTCAATTGGTAGAATGTTTTTGTTAGAACTAGAAGAGAAACACGTCTGCACAGTGTAAAAGTCATCATAATTCAATAATTCCAATAGACTTAACCCCATAAAAATTCGAACGGACCAGCAGAAGTACACGGAACGCTCAATTTTCATCTGAGCCACGGACGAAGGAGGAATGTGCTCAATCTCTCACCTTCTTCGCGATCAATGAATATAGTGAGAATGTGCAATAGTTATCAATCAGCAATTTGAGCCCCAACTTTAGGACTTTAACTCGGAACATTCTATGGAGGCTGCAAAACGGTGAACTGGATAATCTAAAATTGGAAAAAAACGAAAAGGTGAATCCCAGATGTGAGCGTAGAAGGTGGCCTGATATAATCCCATGGCACGATTACCGAATTCGAATTCGATTGACCAATGTTGGATGCAGGAAAGTGTTTGAACCAATCTACAGTAGTATTTAAACAATACTAGACATTGATTTAACTAATTAGTTTTTTTACAGCTAAATTATGTTGTTTTCGTGGTGCCTGCACGAGCACAAGTAAGAGCATACTAGCAGGAGAGTTGAATCTTAAATGTTATGTTTATGGTGCAAATATGCCCTAATGAATATACAATTGGAAAATGCAAAACAAAAAACAAAAAACTATTACAGATCAGATTCCGAGTAAACTGCATTTTGATCGTCGGAAGTTGGGAGATAGTTGCAAGCAATATTTTAAATTTAATTTCTGCGCATGCGTGCAGGCCATGTATGGGCATAAATGTCGACCGTGAAATGGTTCACTAACGTGGCATGGTCCAGCTAACATAATGACAATCTACTTGAATCTTTTACTTGCCTCGTTACGCTCGTGGTCTAATATTTAAGAACACTGTGTTGTTTTTGAGGGGGATGTATCAAAGCGGTCGAAGTAGACGTATAAAAAGATATGCGAATACGATGCCTACATATTTTGTCGACATCCAATCGTTATGCGAATATAACGAAGTCTCTGATGAAACTTTCCCGTAACCATATCAATGTTCGTACGAAGAATCCTCACTAATACACTACATCATATAAAAATATTATGCTATGCGTGTTGTTGCGATAACGCAAATGCATTAAACATATTTTGTAATATTACGTTATATTAGCTCATATCACAGCGCTACCGCGAAGTTCTTTACGCTTTGAAATTGAAACGGTTTCAATTTCCATCCGAATCTAAACAAGTTTTTGCATATTTTTACCAACATTGCAGAATACACCTTAAAACATACACCACAGTTTTGTTTTGATTCTGGCTTTTCGATTTTTGTATGTTTTGATCCGTTTGACGTTTGGCTTTTGGTACGAACTTTCTGTCGGTTTGCTGTCAGTTGGTTTGACGTCAGTTTTGCTGTCAGTTTGTCAAAGTCAGTTTTGCTGTCAGTTGGTTTGACATCCGGATAAAGACGAGTGTGTTTTGCTGGGTGAGATTGTACAGTGACCAGGCTGGCTTCGGTTCACCGGAGCATTCTGAGTGCAGGACAGAGATAACTAGAAGCGAAACCTGTGCTACGTTGCGTAAGGAGAAAAGGAAACGAGAATCAAAACCAAGCTACCACGCTGCCAGCGAAAGTCGCCTACGTCCAATCCCATCGTCAACGTACACGAGCGTACCGATTGTTTCTCTTCAATTCCATTGCGTTTTATTGTAGCTGCGCCGTTTTCAGCCGATCAACTTGAAATATTGTTTATTTTCTTGTGTTGTGAACTGTTTTCCACCAGCGGCGTCGTCAATATACGGAAACGAGTTCCCCGTAGTTCGGCTTTGGTCTTCTAGCAGTTTTTGCTCGGGTCATTGAACGATTTGTTGTGTTTGGCGTGTCAGAAAAGAAGCCAAATCATAGGTCCCGTGGCCGGCTCCGTGTTTGTTGGGAACGCGAGGGAAGAGTAGCAGCTATTAATCTGTGGCGTAAAGCGATGACCTCGACGACGGTGCCCGAAATTTGCAAAGATTTGGACGGAGACGACCGATGGCTGAGCATTGTAAGTAGCAACCCAAACCCCCAACCTGCTTGCGCTGCCATCAACTTCCGTGCGCAGCAATCCAGTCGGCCGTAGCGTCTCGACCAGCAACCTACCAACCAATCATCTCCCGGCACGAGCTCACCAACAACAACCCTAACCCTCTCACACGCAGCACAAACGCTTCGTTGCCGAGTGCAAAGAGAAGGACCCAGACGTGATGTTCATCGGTGACTGTGTGCTTGAGTCGCTACAGTTCACCGACTACTGGAATCAACACTTTGTGCCGATGCACTGCCTTAACTTCAGCATTTGCACCGACCGAACTCAGAACATTCTATGGAGGCTGCAAAACGGTGAACTGGATAATGTGCAGCCGAAGGCAGTAGTGTTGCATGCCGGCACCAACAATATCGAGGACACGGCCGACGCGGTAACTGATGGTATACTCGAACTGGTGCGCACCATACGTCAGAAACTGCCCGACGCTTACATTGTGCTTCCGGTACGTACCAGCATAGTTGCCGTCTAACCCGAACCCGACTAATCTCGCTTGGTTTCTTTGCAGACGCTGCTGCCGCGCGGCCAACAGCCGAACCGGCTGCGTGACAAGAACGAACAGGTGAACCGGATGTTACGGGAACGGTGCGTTGGTCTGTGCAAGGTGCAAATCGTGAGCGTAGACGGTGGCCTGATACAAACCGATGGCACGATCAGTCATCACGATATGTTCGACTACCTTAACTTGACCAATGTTGGATGTAAGAAAGTGTTTGAACCAATCTGGGACCTGCTGCATCAGATACTGACCGAGAACGAGAAGGAACGCGATCTTACACCATCGGAGTAGGGTTTCTCGCCGTGCAATGTGTGAAAAGCGAGACCACCACGCAAACACAATGAAACCAAATACCCAAACATCCAAATCGAAGCGAATTCTTCTGCGTGAAAAACGTTACGCCGGAGAGAAAGCAAGCAAACCTGACAGTACCCCTATCCAGCCTACGGTTCGGGCTTTGCTTATACCGCCCCCAAAACAAAACTACCGCTCTACGCCGTGCGTAACGGAGTTCTCGTTAGACGTGCAGCATAGAAATGAAGTTACGAAAACAGAAGACAGTGATCAATTCGCGAATACTTATGATCTCATCGTGTGCACTTTAATGAATGCTTTTTGCGCTGTACCTCCGCCCTTTGAATCAAACTACGTACTGGTGCGTAGCGATTGCTTAAGATTAAAGGCCTCTTTAGTTTAGATTGGCGTAACAAAGGAGCAGTTTACCCGTGGCTTGATTTCGCCCAGCTAATTTGGTTAAACAACGACTCGCCCACATACAAAAATTAGTACGCCACCTCATTCCAAGAGTGTGAAATGCTCACTTAAGTTACTACATTATTACATTATATTGCTATTTTTTTGGAGGCACACCGCATGCCTCAACACGTTCCGGAGCAGAACAGAGCAGTGACTGCAAATAAACAAATGCAAAGCAGAACAGTAGGCTTTCCAATATGCAGCGGATCAAAGAAAAATGGAATGAATGTCATCCAAGAAGAAAAAGATGGTAAGAATAAACAAGCAAGCAAACAATAACAGAGCCATGATTCTGCGGTTTTCTATTTCGGTACGCTGGTACAGGTGGTGTTCGAAAAGAACACAGCAGAACAAGTACATTAGTTTTCTCTTATATTTATTATATGAATCCACGACCCATTCTGATTGAGCTTGAAGGATATGCTGATTATTGCTACAAATCTAACAACACTGTTCGTCGACGTCTTTCTCGCTGCTACCCAACACTGCACTGCGAGCGTGGGAAAACTTTTTGAATCTTCGCTTTGACCGTCGTCACCCGAAACAGCATTGCGAATGTCTCCACTAGTCTTCGTTGCGATCGCTGCTACTACACTATTCATTTCCCTACCTTACCAAAAACTCCAAACTGATCTGACCTAGACTTATTGATGGATTTTAGGACACCCCGAAGGTCGTCTTCATTAGCCGAAGTTATTCGTGCGAGTTACGACAACCAACACGACACGACACCGGTGTGATTCTCCGTAGAAATATAAAACGATGGTGATTCTGAAAAGCTGTTCTAAATACTTATGGAAAAAAGTATGCCGAACAACGAGCGATAGGTAAAAACCATTAGAGAATATCTCGTTATCGATTTTTACTGTACTATAGCTCCCGCTATAATTAGGAGGCAAACAATTGATTTTTCTAGATTCGTTGCGAGAAACGAATGCGATTGCAGTATTTAACACAAAATAATACCGACTATAAAGCTTACATGATTTCTTTTATTCCAGTTATTGGTATTATGGTTTTATCTAATTTTGTACTTAATTGTTTAATGTGTTGTATTTAGTATCTAATTTTGATACGATGTACGAAGTAACCAGATTTTTGTATAATCATGCAAAGTCCTATTGGCAATTAATTGATGTTCAATAATTTAATTAATTGATTCATCGATTAATTCCTAAGCTAGCTGCAAGTCTTAAACGAATACACAACTGTACAGTTTTAAATTTTATCATAGTTATTCTAATCGAGAATCCGAGAAAGTTAACTTAGTTCACTTGAATTGCAAGCTTATTCTGTCGTTTGATTTGAGCAAACAGAATTCATAAGTACAGTCTCGACTTGTTCAACAGAACCAAAGGGTGGTTGTGTCTTCCCCTCAATGCATGAATCTAATCGACGAATGTACTTTATTTTTTAGGACATCAACATGGAAATGCGCTTTATTGACTCAAGCTGCAATGTACCAAATCGTTATATGCAAAATACTGCTCTACAATGTCCTTGCAGCACTCGCAAAGTGTGGTCTGGGGCAGCTCGCGGGACCTTCCTAGTTCAGGCATTACCGATTAGAATGATCGGAACGTTTTTGGGGCACTTTGAAACATGTAGTTCATGATTCTAAATGTAAGTTATTGTCAAACGTTAATTTTAAAGCCAAAGTATATCGCAAAATGATGAATATTCTTGTTAAACCTTAACAGTACCTATTGGCCTGAGAAATAGAAAGCTATTTTCAGAAGCTTAGATGTGTCGGTTGGTGCAAAAAAAACCGAAATACTCTTTTTGGGCAGCGTAAGTGCCCACTGTGCACATTTCCGAATTGATTCCGTTTTTTCGTTACGCCGTTGGGCGTTCGTTCGTTGGGCCTACCGCAAGCCGTTAACAGTGACGAAGGTTTCCCAAAAAAGTATGATCACCACCCATCCCGCTCTCGCCCGTTTTGGCACGTCACCATCGTTGTTATCCTGGCCAGGCCATTCATCATCCTTTGGCGGGCCGAGGCTGCCGAGTGTCCGCCTTGATGGCCGGAAAACGATGGCCACACTTCTGGTGGCCGGTGCACCGGCAATGTAGCTAACTGTAGATTGACCATTATCGGCCCATTTTCCTTCGTCCCATCATCTCTCCGCTCTCGCACTAAACCTTCCGTGCAGTTCCAGGTAGGGAGCTTTCCTCGCTTCGGCGAGCTTGAATCAGCTTGTCGAAATCTAATTTCGTATCCAACAATGGGAAAGGTAAGGCCGCATAACACTCGCCTCCTCCTGCGGCGCCGGACGCCGGAAGTAAAGTTTTGGCCTCGGGTTTTGCAATCCAGAGCGAAGGGTGTCCAGGAGGATGACGGATGGCTGGACAGGAGCCTATATGTACACATTTGTCCGCGCGTCTGTGTGTGTATGTGCTTCCCCATGGCTCCATCCTCTTCGGTGGGACATTCACCGTTCGACTCCTGCGAGAGCCCCGCAACCGTTCGTCCTCAAGCAACTAGAGGCGGTGAGGCTACCATTTCTGCCCTCTGCCCTGTTATCGTCTAAATTTCATCTGCTCGTATGCTATTTTGCATAAACTTAATTTAACTTTCACATTATGCATCCATCTGATCACTCCACGTGCCAGCTGGCTACTGGGCGACTGGGTGGCGCGTAGGCTACATCGTCGGTTTCGCTGCTACCCCCGGAGGGGTTACGATTGAGGACCGATGATGGATACGCAGATGTCGCATTATGTCGTAAGTGCTCCGTGATGCGTGTTCAACAAAAACATAAAACAAAAGAAGCCCGATAGAATCAGTCTCGGCCTCGGAGGCCTTACTAACGTCTGTTCCCGGTCTTCACCGCGCTGTAGTTCGAAACTGCAGCATGGGTCTTAGTTGGTCGTTTTCTTGAGTTCCAGTTCCACGGGCCTTCAGCCTTGGCCGCGGTCCTCACTAGCGTGACACGTCCGACATGACACGATTAGACGACGCCACTTGGTCGCGTTTTGTGTTTGCATTAAATTTAAATTTAAACACGGGCTGCACCGGCGGAAGGTATTGGGCGGACTGGCTTGCCTCGAGTGCAGTTGGGGGGAAAAGGGTGGCGCAACGGGTGGTCAGCAGGCCGAGGACTGGAGTGCGTAAGGACAACAGTCGTAGCACGTGTTGCTCCCGAATGACCTACGGCGTGTACTAGAGCTCGCGCGTATGATGTTTTCTTTCTGCAGCCCCCATCTTCTCCGATGGTGGGGGGAGGGTTGCCGGGCATGAGTTGCGGTGGGTGGTGTTTGGGCCCTCGAGCCTATTGATCCGATGCAGCGTGGCTCCCGCACGTGGAATGTGATTTGTTTACACAGATGATAGGTTCTTCAAAAAGGATTCTATTCGTACGTGCGTATGTGTGTGTGCTTTTTAATGCTTCGTACATGCGCGTTCCCTCGAGCGGTGCAACATACACTCAAGGCGGTCAAGAGCGTTAGCGTTGTCAATTGTTTCAAAGTGCTAGCGTCTGAAAGGCTAATTACGTTCTTCAGTGAGAACCAGTTCCATAATGGAACTTAGCAGTCTGGTCGTCTGGCCTGTCACGGAGTTTCATACCCCTAGCGTCCCATTTCTGGGCCATCGACCCTTTGAACTGATCATTTCCCAATCGAGGAGACCAATCGCACATCCTTTGAAATAAGGGAACGTTCGGTAGCACTTTTCTTCACATTGACGTAATCAAGAAGTACTTCCAACCAAAAATAATTGACCAGGAATAAAGCTCGACACTTAGATGCCTAAAAATGGTGTGCTTTACACTGCAACCAAAAAACCTATACTGCGTTAGATGCGTAATGATATCTGTTAAACACATATCTATTTCATAAATAAAACTATGTGACATTTAGTGAGTAATGCCATCTTTTTTAAACTCGCTGGAATTAATTCAAAGTTCCAATAAATAAGTAAAACTAAAACAAATAAAATAAATAAATAAACAGATAAAGCATCGATTACAACAATGTTGCGTTGCGTAGGCTGCCAACCTCAACAGCAACCTCAATCGCAGTCAGTGGCAAGTCTTGCTGTGGGGGCACGTTTTCTCTCCCCCCATGGTCGGGTTTTTGATGCTGGTGGGCCGTGAGATGTACGTCTGCGTGTCTGAAGTGTCGTGGCAATAACAGCAAACAAAAAGGGCAGCCTCGTCCATATGCAAACAAATTGCTTTTTGCGCGCGCGATCTGTTTCAACTAGCTGGTTGTGGTGTGTGGTGACGGGGTGTGCACGGTGACGAAAGCGGGTGGCAGAGCGAGGGGGCTTAGTGGGTTAGCATTGAGAAGGACGATGGTTTGGGATGTTGAAGGAAACCCCACGCTCGGGCCAATTCCACTTAAGGGAGATAAGCGCCCATGTCCGCGTCCGTTACCGGGCACACGTACCCCCATGGGCAGGGGTGTACGGTTTTGAGGGGTGGTGGTGGGCGCTAGGGACCAAGGGTGTCTATGAGAAATGCTTTTTCCGCGGCCCCAGGATTACACCGGCGCCGGTAAGCTGAGCTGAACGCTCACGAAAAAAGGGGAGAAAAACCATTTCAAATCTCGGGACACAGGACGCCCCCAGGACCCGCCCAGGAGGGTCGACGTCGGAGATTGAGGGAAAGCGGGCGAACGATGATGCCGGGGGGAGGGCTTTCGTCGCAAACCGCGATCGGGACCGCTGAGGAGTTGCCGACACTCGAAAAAAAAAGAATAGCATCTAAAAAGGAAACGACGACGACGGCTTGCCCAGGACGCAGGATATGTGGCGCGGGGACAGACACGTGGCGGGCGGCACGCTCATCTTGAAAGCCAATTTAGCGGAAAAGAAATATGTTATTGAATTTAGTGCCGTCGATATGCAAATTTCAATTTTGTGTTATGGGTCGCCACGCCACGTCCGCCTTCCGACTACCGGGTTTTGTGGCCTCGCTCGCGGCTCGATTCGAGCACTCATCCGTCCCGCTCGGTACCGCTACGCGGTTTGTGTCGGTTTTCCTTGTTGAAAGTCCCCCGATCCTTGACTTGTTTCCGGGGGCCCAGATCCCCCGGAAGCTCGTCAAAATCGCGCTCCAAGGTTGCGAAAGTTTTCAGACGCGTACTGAGACGATGGCAATTGGTGGCCATTTCCGGCGGTTCCGGATAGGCACAGATCGGTTCCACTGATCGTGGCGTGGCGTGGCTGGCCATCTATATCACTTCGGTCCGATATTGACCCATTTCTTAAACGGATGGTGAGATGAGAAATAAGTTCCCTACGACAGTATTGTGTGAAAATGATCCTGATCGGTGGCTTAACCAGGACTAACGGCCAGGAAGGTTCTACTCGGAATAAGGTTGGACTTGAAAGGAATCATTTATTATGAATTACTTCCGTGTAAGCAAACACTGAATTCTGATCAGGATAGATTGATAGAGTTTTTCGTGCTCTCTAGCTGCTCTAGGGCAGGCGTTGTGAAGCTACCATTATAATGTTAACAAATTATGCATAAAAAAATGGTGCACATTAGATGTAAATCGGACCACCGGGAACATCTTAAAAAAGTTTTGAAATTCACGCAAAATAATGGTTGTTTTTGTATACCTCAACTTACATATAAGTCAATGTAAAGTGTTTAGTAATTTTATTCAATATACAATATAAAAGCAATTTTTACAATATAAAAAAATTCATATTTAACCATCTTACGTAACATAAAAATGTCCGCCGATGTCTAGCCGACGGACGGATGAGGGTTAAGAACCAGCTCACATATGGTGACGGTGGTTTTTTTTTGCCCTTTTCCACCTTTGCTTTTCCACCCTCGGTCGCCCTTTTTGGCGTGCGCAGGGTGTCGATTTTTCCGCCGGGGTTTTCTCGATATTTCCCCCAGGTAATTGCCCCCTTTTCCCCGCACGTTCTCATCCCTATCCACCGCAAGGGCGCAAATTCTTGAGTTGGCTTGGCTTGCGGGAAAATTAACTTCACCGAGAGAGTGCGGAGGGACAGTAAAGGAGGGCGGCGAGTGAGCGGCGGGGTGGCTAATAAGGATCATAAAAACGGGATGGGTGGGCGGGTGGCATAGGGCAGCCCTTCCGAGTGGAGGCGGAAATTGACGTCACGATGGTACATAAAATTGCTTTCCCATTGAACCGTTTAGAGACGCTGCTGCTCATCGATTAGCCTCAGCAACTCGACTCGACGACGCGCGGTTCAAGAAGCAAATTGTAACTCCATAGCCCCCCGATGTACTCCACTCCCGCCTTCTTCACCACCCGGCAGCCAATATTTTTGGGTGATGGTCACGGGGGTTATTGAGTTTTGCATCTCTTCCGTGCGCGATCGGGATAAAGGGGATGCCGTGTCAAGGTGCTGCGATATGGTTTGGGTTTGCCTCAGGACATTTTGCCCACTTCCGGGTGTTGGGGTGGAGTCTTGGAGTCCTGGAACCCGACAGACAGTCGAGTCGGGTTCGGAACTGCGCAGCTGGAACTTCGGAAATCGTGGCCGGGAAAAAACCTGAAGTTGATCTGTCGATTGCTCGATTTATTTTATTTGTTTTTGAGATCGGACACCTGGTTGCTTGCTTTTGGCACAACCAGATGTTCCAAGTAGTGCAAGAAGTGCGAATATTTAAAATCCCAACAATGCAATGGCACCCAACAGGATCTGCGCATTTTGCCGATTGTACGAATAATTTCCTTTCTCGACTCCACGAGTGGCCCAGGGATCGGGTAGTACCGGGTGGCGATTAGATAACGGTACCGATATTGAAAAAACCAAATCATCAACTCCCCACGGAGGCGGACTACTGCGTCACTCCCAATTTACAGTAAATCCGGGGCTCAATTTCCCGGGGCTTCAAACAGCCAGCTTCCGGCGCGCCAGGACGCAAAGCAATTTACTCCAATCCTGCCCTTTGGTTTTAGCCTTGTCATTGTTTGTTCCCTCTCGGTAGTCTGTGTCAGGGGCTCATTTGAGGTCCTGGTCCTAAATCAACAACCTATCAACCTGACCCCGGCCTGCTTTTTTTTTTGCGTTCCGGTTCTCTTGCATTGTGACATATTTTCCTTGTTCGCCGTTCTGGTGCTCACGTGTAACAGTCTCTCCCCGTCCAAGTTCCCCTGGGTTTCGTTTCGGCCACCGGCCGCTTATCAAAACATATCATACCGTGGAGGTGCGCTTTTGTGGAGCAGACGTACGGGGTTGCGGCAGCACTTTCCATCAAGCGACAGATGGCTTCCGGGAGATCCTGTCTACCGTTTAAACTACCGATTACTTGACTTTTAAATCATCAAACTTCATTCTGGAACTTTACGAAGTGGGGCGCTCTGCGCTTGCAGTGAATGGGGAAACTAGTAAAAACTTATTTCGAAAGTGATGAGTCTTCTCAGCTCAAACCGTACGAAATTAACGGAAATTTTATTTAAACTCATTGGCTGGCGGAAAATCCTCACACGTCGTGCAAGAGAAGCCAATGCACCCCATTGCAACGAGTGACCGCTTTGGGGAGGATTTGGGTCTGGTGGCATCATCTGATTCCTTACAAACGTTAGCTAACTGACGTTACTTTTCGATCGTTTACGACAATTTTGTGGATTTTTTTGTTTTCTATCATTACTTCCTTTCGACGTCCACTGCATCCTGGACTTGGACTGCACCGGCGTCCTGGTGCCGTCCATCTTGATGTCCAGTTTTTGCATTATCCGGTGAGGTAGCGATTCCTTCCCATTTCCAAGCTTGCCATCCGTTAATCCGGACTCCGGTTTTCGTACTTCGACTCGCTGCAGCTCAGTTCTCGGTACGGTGCTTGTGGCTCCTTCCCGGGCCGCTCTCTCTCTCTCTCTCTTTCTCTCGTGAGCTTGAGCTATTGTATCCTAATGGTTACCTCTTGGTCTGTCGACGGGATGTTGATGCAGGATGCAGGTCCGCGCGAAAGCGAGACGATGATGATGCACCGCATTAAAGTGTACGGGCACGTACCAGCGCCCGGCCATTGTTTATGCCCGGGGAACTGCAGCAAAGAATGGGCCCGGGGGGGCTGGGCTGGGGAGGGAGGTGCCTCCACACCCGGTAGGGGGTTGGGTTGTAATTTACATTGGGCGACAGTTTATTTTCGCTTCGAAGACGTGCTTCTTGGCGTGTAGAGGGCGCCACCTACGAACGGTGGCGCGTTGGTGGATGACGTTTATCTACCCCCCGCAATCCCTCCGTCGTTGTCCGATTTTTGCTCTCCGAACCCGTCACCCGGTTGGGGGCTGTGTGTGTGTGGTATAAAGTTGTTCCTTTCCGGCTACCGAGTTTGGTGGGTGCGCTAGCCCCAAGACACTGATCTTCCGGTGTTTCACCGGACGAGGATGTGGGGCGGGGGCGGGGGGTGTTCAGCAGGTGTGCTCAGGGCGAGTGAGAGAGACTTTTGGAGCCGCCTTGGGGCCGTGGACGGAACACTGTACGAACGGAGAACTTTATCCTTGCCTGGGCTTCCTTGCGCAGCCTCTGTCCTTCGGGGGAAGCGCAAACCCGGGGAACGTGTGGAGATTGTCGAAGCTTTTGATTTTCGCTCGTTATCACAACTGGCGGACTGCGGGAGCCGTAGCAGCAGCAGCTTGGAGAGTTTGGTGACTCTATCCAGCATATCGCCGTCGTCGTCGTCCCGGTTTTTAGGAATGCATGCGGCGTAACTTGCTCGCTGTGCACTTTGCGAAGTCAAGGATTTGATTTTTTTGACGTTTCACCAAAACTACGTGGTCGGCAGGACGGTTGGGTACCTAGACCCAGCACACGAAAGAGCGAGGGAGAGAGCGAGAGATCCTTTGGTGTCAGCAAGCTCTTTAGCCACCTTCGGGAGGAAACTTTGCGTGGTTGGTGCTGTGGTTGATGGATAGGTTACTCGCCGTCACTCACTGGCCGTGGCAGCGTAGCGGTTCTAGTAGGTCATTGGTGGCTAACAGTCAGTGCGCCGGTGGTGGCCTTTATGACAGCGGTTCTTCCCGAGTTCGGTTCGACGGCGGTTCGAATCTCCTTTCGAGAGATCTCTCTCCGTTAATCTCTTCTCATAACAGATCGAGGCCGATAATATAAAATTGGACGAATGCGCTCTATAATTGAATGTGTGCGCGCGTGTAGAGACCTCTTATAATTGAAACATGTTTTGTTCGGAGAGAAAAGTAAAGCTAACTTTGCGCTATAACCAAACAAAACAGGGACTATGTTATGTTGTTAATCTTTTGAGCCCGTCTTTGACGTCTCCACCATGATAAAGTAGCCACTAACATCCTGCGAAAGCTAACCATATACACCCCAAAGAAGGGGGTAGTATAGTGCCTGCAGTTGTTGGGTAATGTAGATTGGGATGAAATATCACTTATGGTGTTTCTCGCAGCTCTCTCACACGCCGGTTGTGTCGGCTGGCGATCTGTTTGCCAAGTGGCCAACGTTCCAGCGAGAGAAAGAGAGAGAAAGGGAGAGTGGGGAAGAGATAGACGATGGTGGCGGCGACGGGGATAGGTCACACCACAATGTGACGTACAAAATAGTGTCTTTGGCGCAATATCCTGCCAGGTTGTTGCGCTTCTTAAGGAAAAAGTCACATCCTTCCGGCTTCTGGCTCTGTGTGAGAAGAGGAAATATTTAAATAGTGTCGGTGCTTCGTTCCATTATCCTTCCTTTATTTCCTTTTCTGATCGGGGACTAACAGGCGAAGAACAGGCGAAACACTAACACCGCGCTATAGAACTTTGGCACGTTGTTAGCTGTTAGCTTTTCAGCGCTTCACCACGTAATGTTCACGTGTTGTAAGGCCGTGGGTCCTAGCGACACTCACCGGTGTCAGATACATTTTTACCATTTTTTTCCTTTTATCACCGACCGAGGAGATTTACAAAAAAACGCGAGGAACTACGGTGAGGAATGCCGGAATCTTGCCTTGCCCAAGATGTGTTTAATTGAAAAGGGGTTGATATGAACAAAATAATGTTTATAGAAAGCGATGACTAAGTTGACTCCAGCAACCAAGATCTAGGAAGGTTCCAGGTTGGGGTTTGATCAATGCTGACTGCTTGCTGTGCATCGAAAAAACTTGATACCAAGCAGCATCTGCTTGACGTATTTTATTACTTGGTGTAAGGAACATTTTAGGGAAAAAAATTGCGACACCCTGCCTCAAGTATTCGCGCCTTTTTGATAACGTTTTGTGCAGCAATTTCATTTCATCTGACGACGTTAAGTTCGATAAGTCCGGCAATAAGTTCGCTGTCATAAACATACTGCCGGAATCGCCGGCTGTTCCTTATGACTTACTTTTGATGTCCTGGCACCTGGTCCAATACTTCGCGCGGGGCATCAATTGAGCATCGTAAACATCGCAATTGGATCGATTGTCCAAGGGGCGTATGTTCCGTTCAAGATGTTCTGTCCGCAAATATTTACGTTTCTGCTCAGCTGGGATGTGGAGAAGCAACTTAACGGCAACTTCTTCATCGCGAAGGCTTATGTCACATCCCTCTTGACCACCGCCGACCACTGTGTCGGGGGGGTTCCTTGAACAATGATGAACCCCTTCTCGACTTTCCGACCGCTTTTAATTCCGACGGTTATCGGGGTATGCAGCCGCGAGAAGAAGACCCATTTTTTCTAGACGAAGTCCCCAACAGAGTTATGCTATGTTACTAACTTATGTCACCACTACCAATGCCGTTTTTTTGCTCATTTTTCTGGCAGTGAAATTGGCCAGAATTTTAATTTCCTTTCAATTTTCCGTGAGGCTGCTGGCGTTGGGGTGTCCCCGACATGTGTTCCACATACGGGGTAGGTTCTTCAAAGTGGGACTTTACTAGCATTAACAAAAAACAAAACATCGTAACAAAACGTCAATCAGGGCAGAGTGTTTGACTTCCAACCGGGCTGATGCTTAGTGGCAGCAGCAGCAGGAGCAGTTCGGTTGGAACAGATCCTCTCTTTACTCACCGTCGTTTTTTTTTCTTCCGGTTTTTTGTTTTGCTAGGATCCGGCAGAAAATCAACAAACTGGTGCGACATGAAACCTTGTCTCTGTGTGTGTTTACTTTAATGTGCTGAAGCCGCCTGCCGCTCGAAATGGGGCCGGATGGGGTGCCCAGCGTGTGCACACGCGTGTTAATATGTTCCGGAATGTAGTTTGCGCGCGTTTTTGTCCGCGGTCCGGGATTACGCCGATCGCCTGTTTCGCATGTCCTGCATGTCGCCGCGTGCCATACATGTCCATGCAGCCCAGCCCCACAGCCGCCCGCGTCGTCTCTTAACATTCAAAACGGCACAACGAAATACAAAACGCCCCGCAAAAAAAAAAAGAAACGGAAAGCAATAAAACGAAATAAAACGCACCGCGCACACAGTGAGCAAATAAATGTGCACACAGCACACACACTGTGCAGGGGGTACATGGCCGGCCGTGGCCGAGCGGAGTTATGCTAACAGAGAGCATAAAACCGAAATTCAACACTGGGAAAACAAATGCGAAAAACAACGAACCTCTCAATTCACGCCGCTGCGCCCAACGGGGGGCAGCATACAGGCGCGCAGCGGCAGCTCATTGTGCAGCTCAACAAACACACACACACAAACACACACATACATGTGCGAAGGGCTTAATGAAATTTTCCAGCGGTGCACTGTTTGCGATCTTTGATTTATTTAATTTGTGTTGTTTTGATTGCAACTGATTCGAGCCACCAGACGGCCAACGAGCCAAAGAGACCGAAAGAACGAGAGAGAGCTAGTGAGAGAGAGAGAGAGAGAGAGAGAGAGAGAGAGAGAGAGGGAGAGGGAAAGAGGGGCATGCATTAAGCAAAAAAACACAAAAAAATCCCTACAAAAATGGGATCAGCAAAAATGCGGAGCTCTGGCGGCCATCAACTGGTGCATTTGGCGGCTCGTTTTGGGGAGGAAAGACGGTGACACGAACAACGCACAGAGCCTGCACTGTGAATGCACCGAACCCACCCAGCCGTAGAGACTTAGAGAGATTTCTCAAAAAAAATTGACATATGGTAGGACTTGAAAGGAATCATTTATTATGAGTTGCTTCCGTTTGGTCAAACACTAAAATCAGATCTCTCTACTAGGGTGTTCAATAAGTTCTGCGCCTCGATACCAGAGGGCGCTGCTATGATTCTATTTTTTGTTGTTGGATTGGTACACTCTTCAAATGAACGTACGTGAAGTTTCATTTCAATCGCTCGCTTTATTTTTTTTCTACAAGCTGTTTAGTACCGACGTGTCACAGTATTTTTTACAATGGGAAAAAACAAGCCGCGTGCAGTGATTGAATTTTAATTTTTGGAAGGTTTAAAAGCAAAGGAAATTTATTAATCATTAACGAAATTAGGGGGTGAAAAGAGGGGATTCTGATTTTAAACATGGTCGTAGTAGCCTTCAAGAAGATCCATGTCAAAAACGTATTAAAACAGACATAACACCTAAAATCGTAGAAATATACAGGATATCGTATTGGAAAAACGTCGAATCACTTAAAGAGATTTAGTATAGGGCCTTGCCGTCTCATTGAGCAGTATAATGAATATTTTGACTGATCTTTTGGGTTCCTAAAAGGTGTTTGTAAAATGGGTGCCGCATTTGTTAAAAACGCATTCGAATGCATCTTTCTTGGCAACACTTAAAGCGTTTTCGATATGATAGTGTGGATGTTGTGCATCGAATTATCACTGTGGATGCTACTTGGGTCTATCACTATGACCTTGAATCCAAACAAGTGGGTAAAGAGTGGTGTAAGCATCAATTTTTGCGATTCGAATGGAATTTTGTTACCGGATTACTTGCAAACTGATAAAACAATAAATTTTTATTATTGGTGTAATCTTTAAGACCTACTGAAAACGAAAATTCGTGAAAAAAAAATCCTGGTTTGAACAAGAAAAACATCCTCTTTCTTCCTTGCAATGCACCCTGCCAGAAGAGCATTTCGAAAATGGCAAAAATCCATGAATTAAAGATCGAATTGTTGGAGTATTCACCCTATTCACCAGATTTGGCCCTTAGCGACTTCCATTTGTTTTCAGACCGAAAAAAAGTCTTGCGCGGAAAGTGTAGCCATCCTTGTATTAAGCAACAGAATTTATAGCTGACTGACTACTGCACTCAGGATTTTTTAAAAATAAATCTTGCATGAATCTTGCTTGCATGTCCACCACATTCAACGAATTATCCCTTCTCATCATCAATCATGCCTGATGTAGAAATAATTTAAAGTGCAATTTTACTTGAAGTTTGGTGTTTTGCTATGTTTTGCTATGACCATTAACAGTTCACTGACAAGCTAGCTAAACGAAACAAGGCCATTAGGATGCTGAAAATGGTGCCAGTAAATTTCAGAAAAAAAGTCAATTGCTACTTTCGACGACGAGCTAAATCCCGAGGATTGCTCCTGCTAATAGGCGATGGTGATTGTTCCATGGTGGTGTCTCTCGGTTACGGTTAACTCCCAGCCCACCAGCCCATAAGGGTGCTAGTTGCTAATCAAAAACGACGATGCGCCAGGACCTAGCTCGTTGTTCTCGGACGTTGCAATCGCCGGAAAGATCTGCCCCGATAACTGTTAAGCTAATCGTGGTTTCCCCACTTTGCGGTTGCTTAATTGTTCACTGGTTCACACACATCCAGACACTCTGTGGAAAGGCTTCAGGCGACCATCAAACGTCAGCCAACCCCGACCGAGGCCCAATCGCTTTGGCCGATCGTGTTTCCGTGTATCCTGTGTCGGTTTCCTTTCCCCCCCGATTTTACCGATTTTTCCGAGGCCGAGTTTTATTTTTGGATCGCAGCGTTTACATCCGTCAGTCGTAACCATAAACTCTCTCTCTCTCTCTCTCTCTCTCTCTCTCTCTCTCTCTCTCTTTCTCTCTCTGTGTGCAGTGTGTCTCTGTGTTAGTGGCGTTGTCCGCAGTCGTAAATCGCGACCGAAAACCGTAATTCCTTACCCGAGGGCCCTGCGGGGGGGGGGTGCTGTTTTCCCTTCACCGGATGCAGACCCCCCCTCTCCCGGAAGTACAAACACATACACATGCACACAGTGCTGGCGCGCTTTCTGCTGCGTAATTGTTTTTAATCAGCATATGAACCATTTTGTAGAAGCGAAGCGTTCGGGTCATTAAATTTTCCCCGGGAAACGTCAGCCACCCCGGGGGCTGGAAAACTTGCAGAGGGGTGGGGCTCGGAGGGGGGGACGGCTAAGAAAAGCAGTAAAATTCAACGCACCATCGCGCCGCGGTGGGTCGGCCCGATCTGATCCTGGCACTTCTCGACGACGACGACGACGACGACGTTATCATCAATCGAGGTTCTCTTCCGAGGTTTGCGATGTGGTTCTTAAGGACCGTGAAGGCGGCAGGCTGGGGCGTGCTTTGTCATAACCCACAAAGGAACTCGGCGCGGCCGCACTTGGTGGCGCAAAGAAGCCCAGAAAACCCAAGGACACAAGGACCCCGGCTTGCTTTATCTGCGGCCCGAAATCACGAACGCGCTGACTCGGTTCTTGGATGTCACGGAAGGCATCAAAGCGTCACAAGCGGCCTCCCGTGGATAACGGAGATTACACGCTGCCGCGGAACAGCGGATTGAAATTTGTTGGCCGCCGCTTGTGGTGCTGGTGGTGGTATAGGACTTTTACGGCCATTTCCGGCCACCGATTAGCCTGGCTCGACGCTTCCGTTTGCACTCGCGGTCCCACCTATCCATTGTTTTGTTTATCTATTGGCTTTCATAGTCTTTATTGTGAAATAAAGAAGAAAAGGCATCGGTGAGTTGAAGCAGTAGTAATGGAATGTTTTGCCCCACAAGGTCTGCGCTTTGAGTAGGCTCACGGATTTCGCGAGAGGTATGTTCCCACAAATTATTATGTGCTCTATCGGAAATAGGACTGCCAAGGGACGATCAAGCTTTAGCCAGCTTTCCGACTCGAAATTTCCGACCGACAGGCACTTCCCAAATAAAGTGCCCCAATTCGGTGCGTTGAGAATGGGACTGTTAAAAAGATGGCTGTACCTGCCGATTGGGACTTCTCAGTTTTGCTGTTCATTCACCATTACCTTGTGTTGACATCAGGTAAATGAATTCAGGTCGGAAAAAAAATTCGGTTTGCAACCCACCTTTTAAAGGGTTAGACCATGTAAACTTTTGTGTCTGAAAATGACGTTTTGCGTGGATTATTATTTTTCTGCTTCGCTTGCAGATAACTGCTTCGGAGTCGCACCTTGTCGGGACTTGTTTTTAAAATATCACAGTGCTTTCAGAGGTTTAAAAAAATCTCAAAATGGCGATTATAACTGAGCAAACAAAAGCCTCGAAGGATTCCAAAAAAAAAACGAACTTTCTGATGGAACAGAAAGGTGTGATGCTTCGCAAGCTCCTAAAACCTGATGAAAACGTCAATTCTGATCGCTACTGACAACAAATGATCAATTTTAACCATGGATTGATCGAAAAACGACCAGAAAATCGTTACCCTTATTTAAAATGGAGGTGCCTGGTGGCCCGTGGCCTGAAGCTTCCATGACACCAAAAAGCAAAACTGTTTCAGGATACTATCAAATCACTTGGATGGGAGCTGCTGCTGGTTGAATCCCTCCTCGCGTTTTTCACCAGGCTTGGCTCTTTCCAAATATCATTCTTTTTCATCGATGGGACATCGATGAGATCAGTCTAGTATAATCCTTTTAACAGACTGCAGACTGGCCAATCGAACGGAATCTACAACACCGACATCCCCGGGAAAGTACTTTAAAACTTTTCGCATCAATGAAGGTCTCAAAGTACAAAGCGTTTAAAAGCAGTATTAATCAATTGATGTATGTAGTAAATTATTATGGCTGTTATTCATTATCTTAATGCATAATATCACATGAAATGCAACTAGGTTGAATCGTGTACCATCGAACACTGGAGTACCACAATTCGCAGTCCAATCCAGAAGTACCACTCAAAAAACATTAGGTTAAACCAAAAGCCGCTGCTTGTATGTCAATGTTAAAAAAAAAGTTAACTAAGACTTTGTAATGGTCGAGCTCAGCGTTGTATAAGCTTCTCAAGCACACAAACACACACACGCCCTGAGTGGAAGAACATTATCCTTTAGCCGCGTGTGTGTGGTGTGGTAGTGTAGGCACGTACGGTGCTTCAAATTTCAATTACATCCCAAAGATGGATTCATTGCCGATAGTCTTTTGGCCTTGCGTTCGAGATGCGTGGAGGGGGGGGGTGTCGCTGCCCGGGGCAAGAGGTCCGTTACCCTACTACCCCCCCCCCCCCCCCCCCCCCCCCCCCCTCTCCCCCATCCAACGGGCGACGTGCTCCGTGTGAACGTGATGGGAAAGTTTTATGGTCAGACAACACATCCCACAGAGAGAGAGCATAACTTTTGGGCTACCCGTTTGGGGCCCGGCCCAAGACTTTCGAAATCGATTGATGAGTGCGTGTGTCACTCACACACACCGACGAAAGACCGGAACTAGGACCAAACAAGCCTTTAACCTTTCCAGTGTTGGAGCCGACATCGGGTTGCTACAAACATAATAAACGTGCTGCCAAACGGCGAAGTTCGCAAACTTCGAATTTAACGACTTATTGGATTGGGAAAGGCGCACTAGGTTCTCTATCTCACAGGGGTGGGGCTCAGGAATCTGGCCAGCGGGGAGGGGGGCAAGCGGCTAACGAAGGGAAGAGGATCATTCTTAACTTGGCGGCGGCCGGCCGAAGAAGTTTCGTCGGGTTGATGTTGGAATCCGATTCCGTTTCTCCGTCTGCAGCGTAATACGTGGGCAAATAAGTGCAAAAGATGAACCACCGGCCACTGGCACTGTTTTTTTTGGCAAACTCGTTGCAATTCGGATCTCATTTAGGAATCGTATCTGGCAATTATTGACACTTAAAGTTTTACGGACATTTAGAGTAGACAAAAATCGACGATGAACCCAAACACGTTCAAGCAAAACAACTGTCAAAATTTGAATGATTGCTTAAAATGGCTGAACTAGTCACCATAAGTCATATGAGTAGCAACATAACGCCACAAAAAAAAAATGGAAGACCGAATAAACGTAGCCCGCGGAAATTCAAATGTCGCGATATTTTTTGAACACACCTCTTTTGTACAAGAAAGGATTCTCCGCCCAAAAATTGATGACAAAGAATCCTTATCATATTTTGTGTGAAAGACGAAATTAAGAGCGCGGACACAATAAAAATGTTAACTGTGGTTTATGGTGAAGCTTTTAAGACCAGCGCTTATCGGTGGTTCAAACATTTTTCAGAGGGCCGAGAAGATGTGAGCGTCGAAAAGCCAAGTTTGGTCGAATGTGAATAATAATAACTCAAATTACCGCTTCGTGGTCAGTTACTTTTGCAGTAGACAAAAATCGACGATGAGCCAAATCTTGTCCAAGCATAACAGCTGTCAAAAATTGACCGATTACTCAAAATGGCCGAAAAGTTCGGCCATTAGTCACTGACATGTGTAGCAATCTAACGCCACAAAAAATCGGACATACTTAGCCCGCGTAAATGCAAAATTATCATTACTTTTTAAACGCATCTCGTATATTAAAAGAAAGTATGTGAAAAATTGTCCGTCCCAATAAAAGAACAGTTTATTTGCTATTCCCGATCATGCTGATACGCTCACTGTTATCTGATCGACTTCGGACTTGGACCAAGATCGGTTGGCTGGCCGGGCTATTGGCGCCTGTTTACTTCGCCGAAAAGTAAACTGACTTCTTCGTAGACTTCGCGAAGTAACGAGGCCCCATCGCCGAGTGAACCGAGCGAACGTGAAATTAATCATCGATCGATCGAAGGGGTCTGTCAAATCAATTTGTCAAACCATGACCCTCCGAAGCCAGCGGGCCGAAGCCAGGGAGCAACGTGGAGCTTGTTGGAGTTTCTCCTCTGTGAAGTGTGAACAACTCAATCCGCCAAACTTCCGCCATCGACCTCGACCGCGCTCTCTCTCTCTCTCTCTCTCTCTCTCTCTCTCTCTCTCTCTGTCGCTCTGTCGGCGTGTTTAATTTGCACAATCAATCAAAGAAAATTGATTGAACGGCTAACGGCTAGATGGTCGCCCCGTGCAGATGGTCAAAAATTGGTTCTTGGCGGGGCGAAGGATGGGAAGGGGCTCTGGATGGTAGTCGGAAGTCGACCCATCGTGGCCATCGTGTGGTGGGCAGATGCGTCCTCTCTCGCTCTCTCGCTCTCTCGCTCTCGGGTTTTATCGCCAGACACACGTTCGCCACAGGCAGCCGGACAAGGAAGCCCAGGAACCTTCTGTTCTTTTATGCGATGCGATGTAGTGTTGGTGGGGTGGTGGCAAAATGGGTGGTCTAGGATTTTTGAGCGAGCATAAAATTGGCTATGCATTGGCCCGGAGCCCAGAGTGCCGCTGAGAGTCGCTTTATCCTGCCCAGGCCAGGCCGTTCAGGTTCTGAATCAAATATTCATTACAATGTGTATGTGGGGGAGAGGTGCGAGAGTGTGTGGGAGGAGGTGTCTGGCACAAATTGCCACACACACACACACGCACACCCCGTAGGGTGGGGTAGATATCCTGGCGTTTGCTGTGCGCCCAGCTGCGCGGCATGCTTAACTGCCCTCGGAAGATGTTCTCCCGGATGTGGGGGGGGCGACTGACTGCCGGCTGCCTGGCAATGGACGCCATTGCCGTCTGTCAGCTGTCGCCCAGTGCATTGTTTTTTTCTTCCCCGAAAGCATTCGACCGGCACGCACACCAACTGGCGGAAGAATCTGCCCATTGTGGTATGGTTTCAGCTTAAAACTTTATTTTTTTCGGTAGTTAGCGTTGGAGTCCTTGCGTGAATCTGATGCTTTACACATTCGACGTTGTTGGGAAACTAATCCAGCATGGGTGCTCCCCGGAATCTCTCGCCTTCACGAGCTATCCGTTTGCTATCAGTCTTGGTTGAAGTTTTCATTGCGTCACGTGGTGCATTTCGTTCGGATTATATATCTTTCCCTGCCTCGCTAGAGAGCTCCGGGCGCGGTTAATAAATTATTCCGCTGATTCATCACAAGCTCGGTGTGATGAATTGAACTTCTTGACCCGCGGCCCGCTTCCTAATCAGGATTACACGATGTGTACACATACACAATAATATATTATGTATGATATGTTCTCTATTATACAGTAATGTGGGGGAACCAGTCGCCTTCGGTTATCGTGGTGTGCTGCATTATGAATTCCTTCCATCCGGTCAAACTGTCAGCGAGGAACACTATTGGAGTGTCGTTGATACTGAGATCGAAGTGACGTAGCTCTAAACATTTTTCTTTATTTTGTTAAATCTATCTCATAACTATAAAAATAATCGCTACTCTATGCAATCGATGCGTTTTAGGTAGAGTTTAGCGCTTGAGTCGAGTAAGATCACGAAATGAGCAACGAGATGAGCTACGAAAATGTGATATGCAACTAGTACTTCCTCGTGAGGCAAGAACCTAGAACTTTCCCTCCACAAATAAGGTCTTGTTGGACTTACAGCCGTACTAGTAGTAGTCCTTCTTCATTTTCGGAGAAAGATCGGACCGATGATACCGCCAGACCTAACAGTCACTCGTGGTGGGATGTATTGGCTTCTCTTGCACGACGTGGTAGTTTTCCGACCCTCAAGTAAGACACCACCGAAAACTCATCAATTTGGAAATAAGTTTTAATATTTCCTAAATTCCTGCAAACACAGAGTAAAGTAATCGATTGTTTAACATCCCAACACTTGATGGATCTCAACAGATAGTCGTGAAGGTGCCTGTAACTGTTGTACAAGCAAGAATCAACGACCTGGAAGAGCACCCGACGTAACGGATCCGTTCCGAGAGAGCATCCGAAACACGCAGTGAGTGGAATCTAGGCCAAGTGGGAACACGAACGTCCGCCGACTTCGGGACAGCAGTGTAGAGTTGTAGAGAGCCCTGAACGATGGCGTTGGCGGGATCCGCCGGAATGCCGCGCCTTTGATTTGTGTGCCAAGCGGCGGAAGTTCAGAAGTACAAAATGGCTACCCCCTAAGAAAATGGCGCCCCAAAAACACCGAAGAAAAAAAAAAAAGAAACCAACAAATGGCGACCATAAAACCGGAGCGTGGCGAGATGGTGGTTCGCCCACCCCTTTCGCCCCTCGTTGGGCAATCGATTGTGCCGCCCCCCGCCCCCCCACCGGTGGTCCACCGCAACCCGCGGTGGCGGAAATGCACTTTTGGCCCCCGGGAGCAAATGAGCCGCGCGCACAGCTGGCGACCGACTCGTCACCACCGAACGGACCGGGTGAGGTGGTGGAGGGGTGGGGACTAGCATAGGGCCAGCATAGCTCCTGCAACGAGCAGAGCGAGAGCGGAATCATGGTCCTGGCGTCTTCTTATCGCTGGGGCAATACTTTTCCCACCGTCCAGACCACCGAGTCCTGTGCAGACTGCAGGCCCCAACTCAAGCACTTCCGACTCCCGCCAAGGTGGAGCCCCCCACACCCCCTCTTCGGGCGATCTGCAAATGCACGGTGGCGGGGCATTCCGTATTTATGCGCGCGGATTCTTTTGGAAAATTTGATATAAATATTCATGATCGGAAAACCGTGACATCGTGTACATTATCGCCACCGTCCCGCCGGTGCACGTGCCACCGCTACTCACCCGGTGTCTGTGTGTGTGTGGGGGGGGGGGGGGGGGGGCCGCTCAATGATCTTCTCGTGTCCGCGCGCTACAAATGCGCCACAAGAGCCACACTCTGTTCCAACAGCGACGATAACGCCGAAGACGACGAGGACGACGACGACGTGCTCCATACGCTTCGTTGGGAATGGAGCAGACCACTGACACAACCTCCACCTCCTAACCCACCCCCACCCACTGAAAGCCCGGTGGGTCCGGTTCCCACCACAGGACTCGTGGAGCTTCTCCCACGCTGCCGAATACCGATGGTGGCCATCTGGTGGCCGGTTCCTGATGGTGGAAGCCCGATGGTTCCTGATTGCACCCCTGTGTCCATTCCGGTGTCCGAGCGCACCCCCGTACCACCCAACCTCCATCGCTCCCGTTCCAACTCCAGCTCGGGGGAAGCATGCGAGCAAAAAGCATTGGCTTCTCACTTCTAACCAGCCCCCCCACCCAGAAAAGCACTCTCGCGGGGCAGGTAGGTCCATGGTGAGCCACTCCCAACCCCACCCCGCCTCGTGCCTCCAGGGGGGGGAGGGGTATGGGTTGATTACATGGACGGGTTTTTCTCTGGTACCGGGCCGCGCCGTACGAGATTTTTTGTTGTTGGTCCTTTTCCGGTCTCGGGTTTCGGTCGGGTTTCTGTCGGGTTGGGCCGATGAGTGGGGGTGAGGGCTCCGTGAGCTAAACGAACACCTCGGAACGCGCGCGCTGCGCTTGGCAAGGGCGTTTCCGCGTTGCAAATTAATGTCCCAATGAAAGAGGTTGTGAGGTGAGGGTCCATCGTCGTCCTGCACAGCACCGTGGTGGTGGATCGTCTCTCTTGCCGCTGTTACCCGGGGGCCACACTATGAGAAACTTGGAAAAAATGTATGGCAGGCCAAGAAACTATGAATCTTTTGCTAGAGTTCCGTGAGTTACTTTGAGTTGCTTTTGAGCGCCTTATGTTTACGGGATATTTTCTCGTTTCGGGGGTATTTTTTTCAATTTGACAGTTTACGGCAAATTACGGC
>NC_071287.1:2559259-2577350 GCF_943735745.2 Anopheles bellator
GATCCAAAATTGTATTATTTCCTAAATCGTGGCTAGCGCCGCGAACAGGCGGTGAAGGGAAAGTTTAGCCTTTCCTTCCGCGCGTCCGGCCGGTTCTCGGTTCGTTGTTTTTTGCGGTGGTTTTCGTGGGCCTCGAATTTTGGCCTCCAAACCACCATCCTCACCTTACCCCAACTCGTAGTACTCGGAACTGTTGACAAATTCACTTCCCCTGCCGCTGGCCGAGTGGCAGCCTCGAAGCCTCTCGCGGAAGGCGTGCGTGCGAAGTCCGTGCGCGCGTGAATAAATTTTAATTTATGTTTGTAAATTACATTATGAATGTTGCATTAAAGCCCCCGCGTAGCACCGCTGGCTCCGTCCGTTGCTACTGCTTTGCATCCGCTTGGTCTTCCTGCTTGGTGGGTTGCCTTCAGGCCACCATTTATCTCACGCCGTGTCGTGAAGGAGTGTGAGGTTGAGAGGCGAGAGGCCGATGCGCAGGTACTCTTCCCCGGTTTGGTCACCCCCTTGTCCTGCACACACGTGTGTGGGGCGCAGATCCCCAGGACGTGCAGGCTTCGCGGAACGCGGTGACGCGGTGTGACTTACTGATGAGCCACTCTGCCATCCGATTTGTGCGGGTTTTTGGGGTGGTGGGCGGCGAAGGTAGCGCGGGGGTGGTTTTCTAGTGCCGGGTAGACTCGCTGCCTCGCTTCGCGCCGGAAGGATAACCGGGAAGGATTACGCCACCCTTCCGGGGGGGCGCCCACTTACTTTCATGCGGCGGGCACCCACCCACCCTACGCATATCTACCTTCTTACGCTCCTCCGGGTTTTTTGTTTGTTTTCCATCTCCAAACCCCCCCTGGTTCCAATATCCCGTGCCCAACCCCACTCTTGCCGGTGCTTTTATGTGCTGTTATCGTTCAATTGCAGCTTCGGGTGTGTTTTGGTGGAAAAGGGAAATAAAAAATCCTTTAGGGGGAGGTGGGAAGGGGTGTGAGGGGGGGGGGGGGATTGGGGCGCCCGCCCTTGTTTTAGCCTTGTCCGAGTTTGGAGCAGTCTTATGGTGAGTCGTGACGTCACCCAACAGAAAGGATTGCGGATGCGAACTCTTTTCGATTTTTTTTCTGTCAGTTCACTGTTCGGGTTCTCTTGTTTTCTCGCTTGTTATCTCTCTTTTTCTCTCCTTCTCTCTCTTCCATTTTCTGATGTTTATTTTCTTTCTATTTGCCGCATACACTTACGTTTTCTTCCCATTTTCATTACTTTATTGTTTTAGAAACTTCCGTACTGAGCTTCGGCCCAAAGGTGAGCCAATACCTGGCGAGCATTTCTCGGGCTGCTTGATAACACAATAGCACATTACGTAGAGCGAAAATGTTTTCCTTTTTTCATCTACAATTACCAAAAAGTGTCTCAATTTTACAGAGACAATGAAGATCTCTGTTACTTTCTGTAACGTTGTGTTTTTACTAGTAGGGTTGCTTTGGCCCCGTACAAACCTCACTCTAGCACGTGCCGGACTCTGGAACTGAACTCATGGGATGGGCGGCGAGAAACGGCGAGCCTTGCCGACTACTTTACTTATCATCGGGGTCAGGTCCTTTGTGTGTTGGAATTTTGCGGTCACAAGTCTGAGGTGACCGCAGTCAGTCTGCATTCTCCCCCGACCGACTGCTTCGTGGTTCGTGCCCGACGACTCACCAACAGACCACCGCCCCCCAAAACACCACCCACCCTGACCTAACTTAACCTCGGGCGGGGGGGGATTCGATGGATCATTACGCCAAAAACCGTTTCAAATAATCAACCGTGGAGCGCCCACAAAAGTTTCGTCGTAACCGTGCCGCGCTTGTCAGCATAAATAACTCCGTACTCCGCCGACGACTGAAGAAACATGTGCTTGGTGTGGTTGGCCACCCCGAAAAAATAAGCATCGAAAAAAAATGGACAAAACCGGGTCGCAAAAAAAATTCGAAACTTTCCATTTTCATATGCGCGCAGTTAACTTTCACTTTATTTCCGTTTCCCCCCACACGCCCTCTCGGGGCAGCTAGCGGGGGGACGGGAAAGGAGGTCGATTTTCTCGGTGTGCGCCAGGTTTTCCTTCGCAGCACACACACGCGACGCAGGACGAAGACACGCGAACACGCCGTGTTCGAGAAATCTTCGTTCATCTGGAAAATCGTTCGCTTCCGCCAACGCCTCCGCCGTTGCCGGTTCCAGTCCCCTCCTTTCCTCCTTCCCATAAGCTCTGTGGCCCGTGTGGCCCACAACGATGAGACATCCACGGGGGGAAGGGAAGGACCAGAGAGAGAGAGAGAGAGAGATAACGACAGTGCGAAACCGACCGGAAATGGGGCCGGGCAGGGTCCGGTGGAAAACGAGATTTTATTTGCTTATAAGTAGTTTATATTATATCGTCATCCGTGCATTGCTCTCGCACCCGCTCCGCACCACCCCGCCCGCATCACCGGAAGGGTGTGCTATTTTTTATGTACTTCCTTTGCACGCGCGCGAGAGCGAGAGAAGGAGATAAAAGGGGGAAAAAAATGAGGAAACGGAAATCTGACATCGTGTAGTAAAAGGAATCAAACCGCGCGCCTGCCGGATATTCCCCTTTGTAAACCACCCCCCGCTCCCCCCCTGGAGGGGGCTATGAGGCGGAAGTTTTCCCTTGCTCGAATCGCAGCCATCACCGGAGGGGCCGGAGTCGCAGTCGCTCTGCGAACGCCATCGGAAAATCGTGATTGGAAGTGCGCGAGAAGGGAGAGCTTAATCGTGGGCCGGGGGAGCGGGGGGACTCGTAACTGGCCGATTCGGTTACTGAGTTTCAGGCGCTTCAGAATGATCGGGGGAGGCGATGTCCTGGTGCATGACGGAGAAGTGCATGAACCCCGTTTCCCCGGGCGACAAGCTTGATGACGGGTTGAAGTTGTGTTAGTTTATGTTTTTTTTTCTTTGCTTTCTAATGTCGTTTTTCGGTTCGGCTAATAAGGAGCCCGTGGCTGGTGGGCGAGGGAGGAACAAGGCTCTCTGCTGCAAGCTGATGTCCTTGAGGGCATCGCCATCGGTTTGATGTGGGAGCGACCGATGAAAGCGGAGCGGAACCAAGGGTGAAAAAAAAAAACATAAATATGTTCCAACAAAATCGAAACCGCCCTGCGACAAGCCCCCCCCCAACACCCCCATATCCCTACTCCCTCGCGAGTGAATAATGGGGAAAGTTTCGCGCGGGCCGAGGCCCTGGTCCGGCAGAGATTGTGTTCCGGTCCGTCGGAACTCGGGGCGGTGGGGTTAAAGGGGAGGAGGGGGGGGGGGATTGAGAAGGAGAGCGGAAGGAAGAGGAAGAAGGGGTGAGGGGCTGCGTGGGGCTTGTGAAATGATAATTCGAATGTAAATTCCTTGCGCCTCCAAGAAAAGCGAGCACCCGACTGCCGCTGCTCCCAGCTCCCAGCGGGGGAGTAGGGGGGGTCCAGTGGGGCTGTGGAAGGGGTGTATGAGAATAATGGGGTTCAGAAGAGGAAAGGCAGACAAGGAAAAAAACCTACGGGATCTACGGCAGCCAGCCCGCACCACAGCATCCGCGCATCGTCCTGGGATGGGACTTCCAGCACTTTTTATGCTCGATTGGGGTGCTCGAGGGGGGGTGCGATCATGTGGTGCACTCGGGGGGTTGGGCCAGGCTGGGCCGGGCACGATGGCAAGAAAATGTAAATTTATGTTGCTATGCTGCTATGTTGCGCGAGGCGCGTGGCTCTGTTTGGCGGCGGGGTCGGTGTGGGAGGGGCGCGATTTTCTAGCTCGAGTTGTGGGGGGGGGTGGTCGAATGGGCCACCCACTCGCCCCACCCATTCCCACCACCCACTCTTGGTTGCGGTTCGATTTCCGAAAACGCCCGCCGCCCGGGGGGGAGTGAAATGTGTGATCTTTTCTTGCACCCCTTCCCAAAGGGTTGCAGGCAGGCGACGGGGTGGTGGGGTGTGTAGGGGGTGTTGATTTTAGTGTTTCCGCTTGTTTCCGTGTTCGTGCCGTACCCCGTTTGTGCCGTGCTACATCATCAACACCGCCGGTCGCCGGGCACCGTCCTTCGGAAAAAAGCGGAAAAAATAAATAAAACTCACACATACACACAGCCACAAGGGACTTTCGAGGATTTAGAGACCCCTTTCCGGTCCGTTCCTCGCGTGCAGATGTTCTCTGCCATCAGACACGCCACACGCGGCCATCGGGTCGATCTCCAACCGCTAGTTCTTTCTCTCTTCCTCTCTCTTTTTCTCTCTTTATCTCTCTTTCTTTCTCTCTTTCTCGCTCTCTCTCGCTCTCTCACTCTCTCTAAAGCCCAAGTTGTCACCAGCACGGGCGATTGGAGAGCATTAAACCCGTGGATGCTCCAGCCAAACGGGGGCCCTGTAAAGTAGTTGCTGTGGTGGGGACGGGTTGAGGGGTGCGCGAGGATGTACAGAGGGGTGGTTGCTGGCGGGTGGTGCCAACCAACCAACCAACCAACCAACATTATGTTGTTTCCGCTGGGAACGTGGGGACGTGGATGGAATATTTTCGCTCTCCACAATATCCCACCCGTAGCCAAATCCGCGGCAAGGACACGCCGAGAGTGCGTGCCTGTGTGTGTGCAGTAAAAGAAAACCGATCACCTCCCCAGCCGGGGGGTTTCCGGTGGGGAGGGCCGGGGCGTAACGGCGATCGAATGAGGTGCCAAGCTTGCACCACGTGCCACGTGAACCGGGCCCACGTGGTCAGCGTAGCGTCAGAAGCATAGAGTCAGAAGAGCTTACATAGAGCTGCGTAGAAGCTTACGGTGATTATGCGCTTAAATTTTGAGAACCCTTAAAAGAAACTTTGACTGCAAAACCAGATCGATTCGGTAAACAGACAGTGCTGTGCGTCTGGGGTGGGATCAGAACGGTGTGGTGTATTACAAGATTCTAAGCCCCGGTGAAACCGTTAATACAGATCGCTACGGATAACAAATGGTAAATTTGAACCATGCATTGATCTGAAAACGAACCGGAATGGCATATAAGACACGGTAATTCCTTCGAGGAAGTCGAAAATCAGTTTGTTTCAAAGGACGAACAATTCTTTCGGCGTAGAGGGGGAGAAATGGGGAGAAATGTGCTGCACAATCGATTCACCAATCTCACAGTGGATCCAATTTTATATTATGTAAATAAAAACTACCAAAAAACTACCCCCGGTATAGGCCAATGCTGCCCCAGGGAGTTTCGAAATCGATTTGAAGATTAATCTCAGGGACAATCAGACAGAAAGCGAGAGAGAGAGAGAGAGAGAGAGATGGCTGTGGTGAAAAGGATGATGCAACGAAGAAGAACAGAGTTGCCGGTGTCTGTCGGAAAACTGCAAACAGTGACAAACGGAAACCGGAACTAGCGAAACAAATTGGAGCAGAAAAGTAAACAAAACAAAGCGGAAAACATGGAAATGTTTCCCGAGCGAAGTTAAAGCTAAACTGCAAATTCTGGATGCAAAAATGCGCCGCCAAACTTTGCCCCGAGACCGAGACGGGCGGGTGGCTCGCACTTCCGGTTCCCAGGATCCTCCTGCCACTGCTGCTGCGCTTCTTCCGAGCCAAACTTCGGAGCCGGCGCAAGCGGCGTGAAATCTCGCTCTTCATCATACGTAATTATCTGGCAAACAGACGGACGTTTGGGGGGGGAGGGAGGGGTCCATCATGGTCCCAGGACTTTCCGGACTTTTCTTCTCTGCGCGCGGCCACGACTCCCGTTACATGGCTCGGTCGCGCCTGTCCTCAGCCAGACCAGCCAGCCTGCAGCAGCGAGTGGCAGGAGTTGTTTCGATTGTGCGGCCAATGGGCATCGCCGAAGGCGTACAAACAAAAACCGGAAAGGAGCCCGAAAACGTGGTGCCAGTAAGCTAGCAAGGGCGCACTTGAAATATGTGGGTGGGTGTGCTTCGTCAAAACAAGAAAAAAAAAACGGTAGCCGTGGGGGAGCAAATAGTTACATTTAATTTAAAAGTTTTCCATTTTTGCCCCGAACAACGGTAACTGGACTTTGGGGGGCGCTCAGTCGATGCACACGGTTCACGGTTTGTTCGATAGTGAAACCGAGCAAATAATTGCAGCACAATTAGTGTAGCTACAAATGAGCATAAGTTCGCATAAGCTTACAAATTAGGCCGTGCCGTGTCGGGAATAGGGAACGAGCTCTGCAAAGCGAGCCAATAAAAACGTGAACACTTCAATCGAAAAAATGATTGGAAAACAAGAAGAGAATGTAATGGAACATCTAACTAAGAAACCTTTAACAAAACACAATGAAACACAAATGAGCTGACGAGAATAGAGTAAATAACGAAATAGTAACAAGGTGTGGAAAAAAAAAATTAATAAATAAATAAATAAACAAACAAAAAAAAAAAAAATTAAAAAAATAAATAAATAAATAAATAAATAAATAAATAAACAAATAAATAAATAAATAAATAAATACATAAAAAAAATAAATAAATAAATACATAAATAAATAATGAGTGAAGCATACGGAACGAGAATCAGAAAAAGTCTCCACTGTGCATACCACATGAGTCTAGGACTTAGAATTAAGACAGCTAGGGTGCATAATGAAAAAAACATCGTGCTAATTTGTCCCAAAATGAGGCGGTCAGTGAAAGATCCTTGTAGAACAACAAAACGAAAATAAAAAGGACCAACAATTGGACCAAACGACAAATTGTCACAATCGGTTATTAATGGGCGCGCGCGCGCGCGCAGCGCAAGGACGATTAATTGATAAGTCGGCCGCCGTCAACCACCGATTAGTGTTGGACGGAGGTTGGATGAAAAAGGACTCCTTCCTCTCGCTGTCCGCCCACTCCTCTTCTTCAATCACCCTCACTCACTCTCTCCGTTTGAAATCTGGACAGTTGGCCAAGTTAGCAAGTTTCTGCGTATTTTAATTGGCTGTTTTCAGTTGCATCCTTCGAAGGTCCCTCGGTGGTGCTGTCGGTTTTTTTTCTTCTTCTGCCCGTTGTCGTTGTTGCTGTTCGTTTGCTCGTCGTCTGCCCCAAAGTGGGTGGGTGGGTTGGGTGTCGCCCGGTAGGATGCGCTGAGCCAAGTCGGCAGTCGAAAGCAGAACGGTTTGTGGAGTGACTTGAGAGAGTGCGGGGAGAGGGGCTGCAACCATTTATCTCCCACCGTACCACCCGACCCCACATCACCCTCCATATCCTTTTCCCCCGGCCCCCGGGGGGCCGGTCTCCTGCAACAAGGACATCGAACAGGATATGAGCTCCATCGGTGGATCCGTGCGGAGCAACAACAGTATCGGAGCGGAAGCGTAAGGAAGTCACCCACCGTCCCCTCACACCCCTCCCCCTCCAGCCCTTTTGAAGAGAGGGGTGCGGCCGTGATTCGGGGCGCTAAAATGTGACGATTCCTGGGCAATGATAAAGTTGTGGTCCTTCGTCCTTGCCCCCCCTTCAATTCCTATCCAACCCCACTGATGCAAGTAACTGTGTGTGTTTGTGTGATGTTTGCTTCTATGTGGGAAATATTGTTTAATTAATTTTTCGTGATCCTTGGCCATCGCGCCACGCCCTTCGGGACCTTCGTTCAATGCAAGATGGCGCCACGATCCCCCAACAAAGGATAACAAAGCAAACAAAAAGTAAAAAAAAAAACTCAAAAGAGAGGGTGGGAGGGGGGGCAATAAATAGAGGGCCCGGGTGCCGGGTGGACCCATTTTCCGGGCGCATTTCCGGTTCCGGGAATGCTGTTTGGTTTCTATGCACCAAACGACACACCGATTTGTCGGGGTCCTTGGCACCGTTCGCACTCCGTTCGCGGGCTGCTGGGGGGGTGGGGCTGGCCGTGTTGTGATTTTATGTGGTGCCGTGGTGTGTGACTGTCTGTGTGTGGCTCGCTGTTGGCCCATGAACAGCATGAATATTAATTCGTGGCGGCGGCGCCACGAGTCCACCACGTCGGCACGTCGGAACACTTTCGTCCTTTTTGCCTCGTCTCGTCTCCAAGGAATTCCGCGTGTACGTGGTGGTGAAAATTTACCGTCGAGCAAATGGCACCGCCACTCTCCACCACAAACCTCCCCTGCCGCCAGTCGATCGTCCCACCCTCCCCCCTGGCTGCCAACTGTATCTTTGCGCAAAGGACTCGCTGCACTTCCGGAAGCGGAATGTCCGAAAAAACAGCCAGCAAAAACAGGGGGTGGGGAGCGGGGTTGCGCGTGAGGGTGGGAATGGTGGGGAGAGTCGGCTTGAGGGGGTGGGGGGGTGGGGTGGAGGCTCAAAAGTTTTCCGGCTCGCTGCGGAAGTCAAAGTGTGGCGCATACCAAACGCAGCAGCAGCAGCAGCCCGATGCCATTCCTCGCGCGTGTGTCACGTCGAACTCATTGACACCCAGCCGACCCACCCTCCCCCTCCTCTCCCCGTGGGCGAGGGGGGGTGGGTGGGGGTGGTCGTGGGAAAGCGCAATAATAATGAGCAGAAATTATTCATCGCCATAAATAATTCTGCCGCGAAGCCGGCCTGCCGGCCGACCGACCGGCCGTGCCAGCAATCACCCCTCACCCCTCTCCCTCCGTAGCCCCACCCTCCACCCCCCAGCAGGACGTGATGGGGCAGGGGTGGGGCGATGGGGGGTCTTCGGCAACTCGATTGCGGTTTTGCGATTATCTATGATCTGCTCCCCGAGGTGGGTGGTGATCTCCCCATCGCGTCCTGCGTTTTGTGTGTTGTGGTGTCAGGTGTCGCCCGGTCACCCATCCGGCCGCCACCCACCCCCGAGGAGGATGCGCTGCTCCTGTTCGGCCCGGACGAGGTCTACGCGCGCCGGTCATTCGCTTTCTTCGCTTCCCCGGACCCCCTTCCCCGCCGGGGGGGTTGGTTGTCAGTCAATTACGGGGGCACCAAGCCCCAACCCCCCCCCTCACACTAGCACCATTCACCTGCTGCTAGCGACTCACCAGACTGTTTACGGAGTGCGCGGCGCAAACAAGTGTAACGCGCTCCGGAAAACCGGCGTGTAAAGTTGCGAACCACCACCCAGACCAGATAAGCACCCACCTGCAGGACCAAGCCCCCCCCCCCCCCCCCAACTCCATCGAATTGTCCAGGTGGTTAGGACCCCCAGGACTGTAAGCTGTTCAAATTCGTCAGTATTTAAGAAACTAATTATCCTAATCAATACCGGAGGGGAGGCGAGCAAGCGAGACAGAGATAGAAAAAGAGAGTGAGAGGGGGCTGGGGGTGGGGAAGCCCGGGGAAGGAAGTTCATCGTTCATCGCCCACCGGAAACGTGGGCAGTGGCAGCGGACTCCGGCCCGGCTGCTGCTGTTGCCGCGCCGTGACAGCTGACAGCCACACCACCCCGAGGGCCATGGGAGGGTTGGGGGCTGAGGGGGATGTGGGTGGAGCGGGAGGCGAATCATTTCATCTTAAGTTTATTTACATAATAATGAGTGTCGCGGACGAAGCGGAGCATAAACATTGGAGCCGTTCGTGGGCGCTCCATCGACGGCCACCACAGCTTCCTTATTTTACTCTCTCTCTCTCTCTCTCTCTCTCTCTCTCTCTCTCCTTCTCTTTCTGTCATTTGCTAGGTGCTTCTTGGGAACCTGGGCCCTCCTGCCACTTGCCACGCGAAATGATTTATGTAACCGGTGACCTTTGGCCGCCGGCCACTCGTTGCCCGGCGATGGATGCGTTGGCGTCCGGGGGGAAAGACTGGAGGGGGGGCATTTTCACTACCACCCGCACCGCCCCACCTAACACCCTGCCACCCACCGACCTGTTCCGGTGTACCGGTGTCGGCACGGGAAAGCATGAGGCAGGTCCTGGCTGCCTGGAACGTTGGTGGGCTAATTGACTGATGTCGTTCAAGAGCGCGGATGCCAATCACTCTCCACCACACACACATAGACACACTCAGACACACAGGTCGACCGGTCACCGGGCCCGTTGATTAATTATCGCACGCGATGAACCCGTTCCGAGACCCGCGGTTAGTGCCTAATTAGCAGACGGCGATGGCTTTACCTGGCGGAGCTTAAGTAGGACCAGCGCCACGCCATTGACCAACGGCGGCGATAGTGTATGGGGCCACCCGGCTGGAGTTCGAATCCCGACTTTTGAAAACAATCGTCTGACCGGAAGACAATGGGCCCTATTACCGGACTCGAACTCGAACAAAAAAGTTCACTCGAACGTTCATTTGAGTTCATTTTGCTATAGCTTTCTCTTGCTGCCTTCTCGCTTTCTGTATTCTGCTTTCTCTCTTACTGTGTTCATTCTAACGATCGAGTTTCGAGTTCGAGTTTCATAATAGGGGGGAATGCCGTGACACTCAGTTTGTTGTTGCGTCGAAGGTACTAAGGTGTTGCCTCGATACCAGACAGGACATGTCACAGTATTTTTTATGGAAAACATCAAGTATCGTGCAGTGATTGATTTTTTATTTTTAGAAGGTTTAAAATCAAAGAAAAATTATGAACGAATGTTGAAAGTGTATAAGGACTCTTCAACTTCAATTAGTACATTGAAAGACTTTTCCATTCCACTTTTGAAAACAATCGTTTGACCTGAAGACAATGCCGTGACCGATCGTCCGTAGGAGGACTACTGTACTCAGCTCTCAGGTCTTCTAGTCTCAGGTCTTTGTTATATTGGTATTGGTACACTTTTTATATGAAGGTATGTGAAGTTTCATTTCAATCGTTCTTTTATTTTTTTTTACAAGCCATTTAGTATCGACATGTCACTTTTTTTTTTAATGGAAAACATCAAGTATCGTGCAGTGATTGAGTTTTTATTTTTGGAAGGTTTAAAATCAAAGAAAAATTATGAACGAATGTTGAATGTGTATAAGGACTCTTCAACTTCAATTAGTACATTGAAAGAGGGGTTTCTGAGTTTAAACGTGATCGTACTAGCGTTCGAGAAGATTCATGTCAAAAACGTCAAAAAACAGAAACAACACCTGAAATCGTAAAAAATACAGGATATCGTATTGAAAAATCGACGAATGACTGAAAGAGATTTAGTATAAGGCCTAGCCATCTCCTTGAGGAGTATAACAAATATTTTGACTGAAGTATTGCGTTTCAGAAAGCTGTATGCAAAATGGTCGCCGCGCCCGCTAAAAGTGGAACAAAATCGCATTCGAATGCAAGTTTCTTGGCAACAGCTTTTTGAGCTTTTTCGATAGGATAAAGTGAATTTCGGGCGTCGATTCACCGCTACGGATGAGACATACGAGAGCCTAAGGAGTGGTGTGAGCCTTATTCCTCAGCTCCGAAGCGAATTCGTGTCCGCAAATCGCACAAAAAGATGTTAGCATCAGTTTTTTGAGATGCGAAAGGATTTTAGTCAGTGTATTACTTGCAAACTGGTTAAACAATAAATTTCGATTATTGTTGTGTTTTGCTAGACCAACTGAAAAATAAAATTCGTGAAAAACAAAACCCGGTTTGCGGAAGAAAAACATTCTCTTTCATCATCAAAACATTCTTTTTCAATACCCCTGATGTCACAAGAGCAAAATGCGAAAAATCCATGAATGGAAAATCCATGTGGAAGCGTATTTTGCTCAGCCCTTCCAGTTTCTCATTTCAGGGATGGAATTTATAAATTGGAGTCTCCTTAGAACAACTGTATTGATGTTCAGGGAGGCCATACTGATTAATAAAGTGTATTTCAAACCATAAAAATGGGTCCTTCTTATCGAGGCTACGGACTTATTGAACAGCCTTGCAAGTTCCTTCCCTGCCCAGTGATCCTTCTATAAAACCACACCGTAGCGACCGGTTGCGACCCAGCATCCTCCGGTCGGTCGGTCCGTTTGCTGATCCAAATCTCCATTCCAAACCCGGGACCGGGGGGAAACGGCCCTTAATTAGACTAACATGCGTAACGGGTTGGGCGGCCCGGACTCTTGGGGGTCCGGTGTCAATGTCGGTAACCGTGGGAGTGGGAGCGGGGTGGTGACTGTGTCACTTATCAAAATTTCATCTGACCCGAGAACGTAAACACACCGAGGTCGAGGGCCCAGAGAGCTGACCACACGCCGCCAGACTCGAGGCGTAGGAAGGCCCAGAAAGGCCGGACGTTTCCCGTATCGCAACGCGCGCTCTGTGCTAACCACAGACCGTGGTCACAAAGTTGCAACAACAACCGGAACGGATGCGGACGCACACAGGCGGCGGGGCGTGTTTGGAGTGCCTCTCGGCCATGTTAACAACCTGTGACCGACATCTTTCGCCCCACTGATCCAGCTCGAATTGCTCGCTTTCTCTCCCTCTCTCTCTCTCTCTCACTGGATGGAGGTTTGGCGAAGCATCTTAAATTTTAAAACACCTACCCAGGATGACCCTACATACAGGATGGCAAGTGTGTGGTCAATCGATCAGCTCTCGATACACGCTCCGGTGGCTCTTTCTCGACCACTCGATGGTTTCCAACCAACCCGGGGCCACAGGGATGAAGTGGTGGAAGGAGAGGGGAGGGAGGAGTATACAACCCACCTTCCGCCCCTCATCCAACGGGCTTTCCCACCCCTCGCCAGCATATGAAGGCCCCGACTCCGGATGGGTATGATGGTGGGTTGTTTGGGATTTTTTCCCCCAACGTTCCCTAATTCCTTTCCGGTTGCGTGTGTGTGGGGTGGGGAGCGGCGGGGGGAGGGGGGAGGTTGCGTTGTGGTTAGACCCATCCCCTCCCCCTCCCCACCTCCCCACCGGCTACAATTGATGATGTGGTGAAGCCCTGGCCGGGTTGCCATCGTGTGTCGAGGTTATGTTTTTGCGGTCCGTGTGCTTTTGCTTACCGGACCCCTCCATGGTAACCCGAGGGAGGGGGGAGGGGGGGGGGGGGTTAAGGGTGTTGGGGGCCCCCTCCTTTCCTCTGCCGGGTTTCTGTGGTGGCACGCCAAAACGCGTCAAGCGGGGTCAACCGATTGGTTCGCTCTCTCTCTCTCTCTGTCTGTCTGTGGTTTAACTTTTTGACCGCCACTAAATGCGGGTGAGGTGACTGGACGGTGGAGGGGGTGAGGCTTGTGAGGCTGTAAATCAGTGGGAGGTGATTGACTTTTCGCAAAGGGGTGGTTCACCACCAGCCACCACCACCTACACCGCGCGGGGGGGAATTGGATTGCGTTACCATTTTCACGAGCCTTCCACAGGTTCTACAGGTGGGAGGGTGAGTCCCGTGGTGTTGCGGGGGCCCGGCGCCCGCGGCGGTGTGGAGGGGGTGTCGGTGATCATCATGATCAGCGCTGCTGATGGATCTTGGGGCACGAGCAAACGAACGGGAGCTGTGTGGAAGTGCGATGCTTCGAAGTGTTAGCGCCGCATCAAACATCACGAGCCTGTAAAGAGTAACAGGCGAACATCACACCAACGTCAACGCCAGTGAGCGGGTGTGAGTTTTCCGTAGCGTGACAGCACCAGAGTCAGCGATACTCATTTTCGGTTTTGCAATTTGATTGTTCCCCAACGCTTCCGACGCTTTTTGGAGGCCATGCGCCTTTATCCGTCCAACATTGCCGCAGTGCATACTTGCAGGCGTAGGCCCACCACCGAATATCCACGCGCCGTCGCGTTCTAATGTCGCGACCTACCTTGCTGGCGCGGCGTTGGAACACTTGCGGGTCGTTTATTATTTATGAACCGGGGACGCGAGGTGGTTCACAGCTTCGCCGATGAAGTGAGACTGCGCTTGGCGCCCGCGTCCGGACGACAAGATTTATTACCGTTCGGGTGCGCTCCGTACTTCGCGAGAGGAACGCGTTTTGGAGTGCTCCAACAGGGGTCTGACCCGCGACTCGCCCGCGAACTCCTGTGTCCGGTGATCCGGCAGCGAGCTGTCAGTGGCAGTCAGTGGCGGCCAGACTCCCAGAACTAAAGATTCTCGACTGACCAGGATGGTTGTACTTGGTCTGAGCCTCCTTCTGTTGGTCTGGAACCTTCTTCTGTTGGTCTGATCTACAACAAGTTGTGTATCTTCCGCTTTGCGAAATACAAGGTGATGGCGAGACAGACACGCCGGTTTGCGCTTGTGGGATTCCTTGGCGATGGCCACCGACTTCCCCACAAGTCATCGGACGTAAAGGTCGTCTAGATATTCAGGGATTCCATGGTCAGGTTTTTCGAAGAACCTGATCTTCCATCAGCTCTTCAGGTCGCTCCTGGAAATCGCAATAGTCAGAAACTACTCTAAATGGACTCTGGACATTGGAGCTTGTTCCAGTTAGAAGACTCCGTACATTGGCTAGCTGGACGTCCGCAGCTCGTGATGGCTGGGTTTTGTTGTGACGTCGAGCAATCAGCCCGAATGAGCTGCCCCGAATCGTCACGAACCAGGACCGGCCCGGAGAGGGCGATTGCGATTTTTTTGTAATTTATTTTGCTGTTTGCCAGTGCTGTGTTGTTTTAGACCCACACAAACCCCGCCAGCCCCATCCTACCACAGCGCCCTGTCACGTGAATTAGAATGACACAACTGCTCTGCCCCCTCTGCCCAGGACAGCCCTCTAGCCCTGGCCCTAGTGCGAGTTGTTTACCCATTTCAATATCACACATCACGTTACTTGCCCGGGTTTGCTTAGCGCCTGGACGGGTAGCGGAAGGGGATTGTGGGGCGTCGGGGGGGGGGGGGGTATTTGACGGCAACAAAATTGCAACAATCGCCCCGCGCGCTCTGCCGCGCGCTAAATTGCATCGCGGGTATCACTCACGGGATGTGTCACGGGATTGGGCAATTGGGTGTTGTCGGAGTCGGAGCGCTGACAGGTGGGAAATGAAAATCAAATATGGAAAAAGGGCACGGGCGGAAGCAGTGGGGTCGCAGGGGGTTGAGGTGCAGTTGCAGTTGATGGCCGTGCCGTTTTTTTCGTTGCTCATTATTCATAATCTGATTGCAAACAGTAGCAGCAGCGAGCACCGGCGAGCCTGTGGTTGGCCGGGTGTTCTCGTGGTTGTTTGAACTTGCAGATTTACAGCTGGGAAATACGATCAGTTGCAGTACAAATAAAAGAGCAGTTGATCGTTGCAGGTTGTGTGCTTGCTAAATCCTAAATGTGGTTTGTGACTTGCGGCGATGTGATTTAAAAAATCGGATTAATTTAAATAATAATAATAACAAAAAGTGTCTGCAGAACACACAGGACGTAATCATTTCATTCAACAATCAAACTTCTGTCGCATTCGCAAACCACAGTTTTAAAACCAATGCCTATTACATCCTGATATTCAAATATCGATTTTGAATCGTGTCAAACTTACGCATGGCACTTCGGTGCAGTTTCGTGTAGCGCATAAGTCTCGCCCGGCTCCGGTGTGCTAGTCATGTCATGGGAATGGCAGAATGGTTTGACTGAAAAACGACCTCAATGTGAGATTCAATATGCATTCGCTGTATTTATCAAAGTATAAAAACATCATTTCATTTCAACATAAATAACGGTTCATTATCTCGCCATTCAGTTGAATTTTCACAACTGAATCTTTAGTTCCAAACGATATCCTTTTTAATGAGCCTACGTTTAACTTTTATATTATAAAATAGATTAGATGGTTCTATTGCCGTAGCTTTTTGGTATGTGGTCAGGAAGACTTGGAAACCAATGGAAGCTGGCTGCTAGCTGACCCTTTCTGAGTGCCATTCATAAGCGCCCGAGAACGCCACCATCTGTCGGCTTGTCAGATTGAATGGAATGGTCCTGGCAGGTTGTGGTCTAGTCACGTGGACTCACGGACACCTTGGAGTGAGAAACGAGTGCCCTGTTTACACGAGATAGAAAGGGTAAGAAAGAGAGACGGAGTGAGAGACAAGAAGACCGTCAATCAACCCGCTCCGAGCGACCTTCAAAACCATCAACCGTGGATATTGATATCCGCTCGCCGGAGAACCGAGACTCGCCGTGACCGACGAGGGGACATTGCCAGGGACCCGAGCACCACCCGCTGCTAAGCCCGGGGTTGATAATAAATTCATGCGCATTTTTTATTAGACACCCGGACGGCCCCCCAAAGGGATCCACCGGCCAAAAACCGGCCGACCCTCGCCGTCGGGTTTCCAAGAAGTACAATTTATTAGTTAAATATTTGGTTATAATTCTGCAGTTGTAACAGCGGCGGAAGGATGCCCCGGTGCTTGTGGTATCATCGTGTGCTCTGTTTGCTTCGGCAAAGACGGATACACTTTTTTCCCCGTGTCGACCGCCGGCCGTTGCCACGGCTGCCGAGCTGCTGGAAGGCGTAACCCGGCTCCGGAGAATGTTGCCCGTCATCGGTTGGGTCAAGCCGAAAGGGATAGTGTCGGATCGTCTGCCGCCGTTAGCTCCCGGCCTTAATTGTCGCTGTCTGAAGGGAAGCGACCGCACAAAGCTTGCCAAGTACTTCGTTATTCCTATTCCGCCGGGATGTACGGCACGTTAGGTCGAACACTCGGTGATGAGCTGAGGCCTCAAATGCGGTGCGACTGTTTAAGGATCTCTCAGCTTACCCTGCAGTTCAGCTCGGAAGCTTCCAAATCATTTCCAAAGGGATTTACCAGAATGTCTCACGCCACGGCACATCAATCACGAATCGTCAGACGCGGCGTCGGCTCCGATATCCTTTCTGCGATAAATGATGGGTGATTTCTCCAGCTATTAAAGCGATACCAGATAATACCGTCTCAAACGTGCGCTTCGCTTGAAATGAACCGAAACATCGCAAAGTCAGTCACGGGGATCGTCGATCCATTGGTCGTTGGAAGGCTATCAGGTTCAGACCAAGGATAACTGATTGCCATTACCGGGTCGGTGTGGTTGGTATATTTAAACTACAGTATAAAGTAAGCAATTGCAATGCGGTTTTTAGTCGAGAAATGTGGCCTAACTACAACAAAAAAAAGACTACTTTAATGAAAGTATTGTCAGTCGTTAGCTACCATTTTCTCTAATCTTTAACGTAATTCCCGGCATTGTAGTCAATGGCGTTGTTCATCAATAATTTCATTATGTTTTAAGCGCTCATTCGCTGCTTTTCATAATGATAGCCTCACTCGTTTTTTGAGGCTATTTCACGATTTGACTTCCTAACACTATGGTTCGTTTCAATTTTCACTTTTTCGCCTTCTTCTAATTGAGTTCCACGACCCATTTTTGATCAAAATGGCCAATTGACTACAGAAAATATATGAGACTACTGAGATAAAAAAACTTAGTTACTTAACAATTCAACTACTGTTAATAGGACTGGACTAGGATTGACTTTTACAAGTAAGGCTATCAATTCGAAACAACCGTTTTATTGTTTTTTGGTTCTCTAAGTCAAAATAATTTTTATTACGGTAAACCAAACAATGGATATTATTTCTTTTGCAAAATCAATTGATTGCTCATCTACGAAAAATAGGTTCAGCGTTTTACCTTAGCCTCAGTCTGAAAAAACGGATGAGGCTATCATTATGAAAAGCAGCGTAGTTGACTACACCTTTCATATCCCACCAAAACCCCTGAAAGACCCTGAGTGACACCTACCAACTGGATACTGGATAGACGTGAACGACAACCATATGACAACTTACCTGTTCACCTCAGCCAAAAGCCATTGGCTCCAGCAACTCTTTCGGATTCGGACCGAAAGTCCCCCCCCCCCCCAAAGCTTTCGCATCCTTTTTGCTTGATTTCTCTGAAAAATTGACTTTTATTTCTTACTCTGAGAGGAGAAACACAATGAAACAGATAACCCACACAGGCAAACGGACAGGCGCGGGCGCGGGCCCATCAAGCGGTTGGTGGGCGGTTAGAGTACTCCATAGCGACCGTGACGACCTGATTAGCCTCTATCATTGTAATTGTTTTGCATATATATATATTCATAGTTTGTATTTTGTGATTCTCGGCTGCGGAGAAGCGCGCACCACTCGGACGGCTGTGTGGCAGTTTGTGTATGTGGGATGGGGCGAGGAGTGGGTGGAAGAGTGGGTACCTCTCTCTCTCTCTCTCGCTCGCTCGCTCGCTCTGGTAGATTAATTTTACTCCTAAATCCGGAACATTAACAGAGCGGCCGAAGCCGACGGGTCCGACTCCTCCGCTGGATGATTGGGA
>NC_071287.1:2577850-2591262 GCF_943735745.2 Anopheles bellator
CACAACAACAGAGAGACAGAGCGGCCACACGATTCATAATGATTTCGGCTGGCGATGTGACAATTTTGTACCCATTTTTATGCTCATCTAGGGGCCCCTAGCGAAGACTGCCTTCGGCTGAGACTGTTTTTTCGGGGCGGGGGGGCGGCCCACTAGGGTTGCCAAATAGTGAGTGCGAAACCGAAGCTCATCGCGCAAAATCCGCTGCGAGCGGCGGTGGGCGGTGGGTAGGGGGGCCTGTTGCTACCGGCACGGGGTGACTTTGGGGGGTGGTGGGGTGCCGGGGATGCTGCAATATTGCTGCTCGCCCGCGCGCGCGCCCGGTGCACACGGTTTCGGTACTTAAACCGCCGTAAACTACCGCTTACTGCTTAATCCCCGGGAGATCCTGCCAAATATCCTGCCGTTTTATTATCCTTGCCCCGGGTATTGGGGGGTGGGGGTGGGTTAGCCGCCATCGGGCTCCAGTTTTATCGGCACCATGTGGCTGCCACACGCGGTGGCAATGGCGGCAACGGCACTCCACCTGGCACTGCCCTGGCACAGAAAGGACCCGTGTATTTGCTGCCGCTGCTGCTGCTGGTGCTGCCGTTGGTGTTTCTCTTTCCAGTTCAGGTTTTTTTCTTCCTTTTTTTTGTGCTTTTTGTCGGTTCCCCGTCCGACACCCCGCAGCCCCACCCGCCCCTCCAGGGAGTAAATTTTATGACGCAATGAACAATGTTTTGTGCTCTTTCGAGCAGAATCGCCGGAGCTTTGGGCCGGAGCTGCGATGGGTGGCGATGAAATTTCACTTTGCATCCCAGGACTTTCACTACCCAGGGCGCGCTGCAGAGATGCGGAGGACGAAACCATGCATCCGCAAGGATACCGTATCATGACATATTTGATTTTTCCTGATCCTTTTTGCGAGCGAACACCGAGCAGGCAAAGCAGGCGCCCGAAACGTTTCACTTTTGTTGCTGGTGGTGGCCCCATCTTTGCGGGGGGCTCAAAGTACCTTATGTCCTCCCACCCCCTCCTTTCTACTCCTGCCGGATAGTTGGCGGTGGGTTGCGTGGCGGGAAAGGTGTCACAGGCTCCTCCTGCCGAGGACCAGCCAAGCGCACTAAGTGAGTGAGTGCCAATGTGTTTGCCACATTTGTGGATGGCTGCGTTTGGTTGATGGTATTTGTGTTTAATCATAAATTTAATTGAAATTAGGATATGATTCCAAAATGGGGGGTGACTATTTCAGCATAAAATTACGTTTAGCTTGGCAGATGGCACGATGGTTGTGAGTGGTGCTAGAATCGAAACGCTACTCAACTAATGCGTGTCCCACCGATGAAAATGATTGATATTCGGAAAGAATCAAGTATAGTATCCTGAACCAGTTTCAGCTCATAGAGCACCAGGCGTCTCCATTTCGGACAAGAGAAACGGCATTTCGGTCATTTTTCGATCAATGCATGGTTCAGATTGACCATTTGTTATCAGTAACGATCTGAATTGACGTTTGCATAAGATTTTAGGAGCTTGTGATGCATCACCACTTCCTGCTGCCAACAGAAAGTCCTTTTATGGTCAAAATTTATGGTTATAATCCCCGCAAAACGTCATTTTGAGGCACAAAAGTTGACATGTTGACAAAAGGTTAGTTGAAAAATTTGTTGCAAACTGATTTAATTTTTTCGCGACCTATACTAATTTACCTGATGGCAAAACAAGGTAATGCTGCCAAAACAGTAAAACTAAAAGGTTCTCAAGTTATAGACTCAAGTATACCAGGTAAATGATAATCGAAAGGCGTCAAGCCCGATGAATCCCGCGGGGAGGAAAGCAGTTCCTTACCGTATTTTCTAGCCCATTCCGGTTCGTTTTTCAATCCCTGGTTCAATTTGATAATTTGTTGTCAAAATCGATCTGAATTAGTGGTTTCAACCGGTTTTAGGAGCTTGTGGTACACCACACCTTTCGGGTTCCACCCCCGACACGCAACGCTGAATCGCTCTGGTTTTCTCGGACTGTCCAATGATTTTTTGGATTCTTAAAACAAATCCACTTTCCATCGCCAATACACTCAGGTAGTCCAGACGAAGCGATGAGCTGGTCTCTGGGTCTACCTCAATGCCGGTTTACCAGCGTGAAGTAAGACGTCCTGGCTTGTCCTGGCCCGAACGCCTTGTTTGAGTTGCTTAACATTTGCCGATCATTATTTTCCATTTTTCGGCTAGCCGGTGACGGTGTTCCAGGCTCTATGGTCGGGGTGCACCACATTACTGTGACGAGTGCTGCGAACCGTGGTGAGCGAAATCATAAACACGCATCGCAGGTCAAGCTGTGCGCCGAACATCATCGAAAAAAAGGATACCAGCTCAACGACAAGACCTTCCCAACGGGGGGTTCCAAGAGGAGTCCTTTTTTGTAGTCGAAATTTTGGTTGGCTCCCGGAGCAAGTTTCTGATTCCTTCGGCACACAAGCCGACTGCACAACGCATCCATGTTGGTGTGTGTTGTTATGGTGTTTCCACCCGGCCATTATGCTCGGGCGCTGCATGTACGCTCCAGGGGGGGTGCAGAATTTGCATCCTTCAGGCCGGCATGCCAGGAAGATGCCGGGTGCCAAGGAGTGCCTCGAAGCCAGGAAAAACTCCAAGCAAGGAAGAACAACAAAAATTCCCGGCCACACATTTCATTCAGGGCCGCCCTTTTATTATCCCCTATTGCATTTTATTGGTCTCATTTGGTTCCGCCTCGGTTTTTCGGCTTTCGAACGTCCATGTGTATGTGTTAGTACGATGCTGATTTTAGGCATCCTTGGTTTTTGCTTTTTGCAAGCGCAGTGTCTATTTTGATCACTTTGGTCTTGTGTTTTTATCATTCGGGTGCATCACTTTCTGGGTTGGTTTTGTTGTGTTTGCTCTTCGTTTGTTCCACTTTATTTCTTCACTTTACGCAGTATGTTTTTGGTGGGGGGTGTGATGGTTCATGTTGGTTCATGTTGACTTTTTGCTTCGCTTTACTACGCTGACTTTATTTCGACCGATTTCACTGCTTCCCGCTCCCGGTGGGCCCGGTACTTTATTGACCCGGGTGGGGTGGTGGGTGGTGTTTTTTGAGGGGGTCACGATAAACGCTCAGGGAGTGTGGGGCGTGCCCTCGCCCCCCCTCCCCGTAACACCGGAAACAGCAAAGCAAAGGACACGAAAACCGAAGAAAAGAAAACAAAGGTTGGGAGGGTGGGCCAACTTTACGGGGGCCGCAACTTTTTCTTAAACTCCTCACCCCCCCCTTCGACTTCATCCCCTTCGGCTCATCCCTCACCATTCGAACCGGAGGAACGCGGAGAAAGTTGACTTCGTTACTTCGTTAATAAACTCTACGATTTTATATTCATTTCACTGTGTCTCCCGTTCTCTTTCACTCTCGCTTTCTCGCTCCCCGTGGTCCCCGGTGTTTGTCTGAATGGGTGGAGGGTGGTGGGTGGCGAGGGGGGGAGTCGAAGGAGCCTGCGTATCGATTATTCATTCCACTCGCACCGCGGGGCTCCCCGTTATGGGCAGCGCGAGCTAATGGCGCAGATCCGTGGTGCTCCTGCCAGCTAAACGAAAGTCGAAGGACTCGAGAGTGAGAGAAAGCGAGAAAGAAAGAAAGAGAGAGAGAGAGAGCGTCCGGCCCGGTGTGGCACGCTCGCCACCGTTCTGCTTTATCATCGGCAATAAGTAGCGATTTAGCTGGATCCGGTTTTTATTGGCACCTCTCAGGAGGGATATGTCTTCGGCCCTCTTTCGGCTGCCTCGCCCTGCCTGCCTGTCTCGCCTCGGAGATTCATTACACCGCCCAGGTGGCCAGCGGGGCTCTCGGCTTCTCGGGCTTGTGTCCAATCACACTTTAGGCAAGCTCTCCTTAATGGGTGTTATTAACGGGGGCCCAGCCGCGCCAAAGATCGGCTCCGTCCTGGCTTACCTGGCTGGCCATTTGGGGGTATTTAAACGGGCGATGGAGATGAGTGCAGCTTCAGGGACCCAGCGAGCCTCTCGAGCGGGAAATTGCTCGGTGGGTTCGGAAGACTCGGCCCTCCAGCGGGTCCGATGAGTGCTCGATCCGACATATGGATCAGATCTACTTATATCGAGCTGCTATAAGCACCTTTAAGTAGGGAGAGTTTTTCACGTGGATGATCTGGTCTGGCGAACTGGCAATTCTTTGGAGCTTATGTTGAGTTGATTCAATTTCGTATTGGATTCGATCGCAATGCTATCAGTTTGCACTCCGGTCTTCGAGTTTGTTGGAAAAACTGATTCGACAGTTTTGGAACAACAACTCCACCCGTAAAACACACTGTTACAGAAAGCAACAGGGAATAATATTGTCTCTGGTCTCTGGTTACAGAACTCAGTTACGAGTTTAGCGTAAATTGGCGACGGCCGGGAAACCCATTTACAACCCTTATAATAGGGATTTTAAACAACCGATTTTGTGACTTTTGAAACGTCATACTTCATTCGGGAATTTGTAAAAATTGAGTAAAAATCTTAAAATTTCCGAAATGGGATGGGAATTGAAAAATGGGAAAACCTTATTTCCAAACGTGGTGAGTCTTCAACTGAAATTGTACAAAATTTGGAAACCTAATTTAATTTAAACTCATTTCCACATCGGTGGTTATGTTGTTAAGTAGAACTATCGTATTTGGGGTTCAGAAAACCTCAACACTCCACAACGAGTGACTGTTTACATCTGCTCCATTCTGCTCGTCTATTGATGTATTTATTTGTTGAACCATCTATTCTGTTGTTCATTCATTTATCTACAGATAATCTGGTAGCACTGGCAAAGGACAAGACAGGCTTTGCGAACCAGCGTTTCTGACTGCCTTGCATTTACAGTTCCCCGGCCGTGACGGCCGTGTCAGTTAATCCGGAACTCGGAGGGTACTAGGAGCCAAAAATGTAAAGCGCAAGTGGAGGTCCCCCAAAAACAAGAGCCGCGCGATGATTTACCTCCAGCTCACCGATTCTCCACCGACGCACCCCAGAGGTTCGGGGCCCCCGTTTGATGTGAAGGATGCGCCCGTTTTCGAGTGAACGGGGGAAAACTTGAAGTAGATGATTGATCACCGATCCGAAAGCGACCGAAAGCGACCGCATCGCAAACCCTGGAACATCCACTTTTAATTTGCTTCCGCCTCACGCAACCGGCTGGGTCTTTGTGTTGTGTCTTGCGGAAGGCACGAGAGTTGGGTGGGCATGTGTGTAGAGCAGGAGACACACTCGCAGGATGCGAAGGATGGGTCTGTGTCTTTTGAGTGCAAGTTATTTGAGATTTCTTGGCCATCTAGTTGGTGTGTTGGTCCAGTGGAGGGAATTGGATCGGACCTAGCAGGCCGGGTCCCGAGAAGCGAACCACCGACGTTAGGCTTTCTGGGGGTATGGGGACCAGGGAAAGGGGGGTATGGGGTGCGCGGGGGGATGCCAGAGAGAAAACCGAAAGGGTTGGCACATTATTATGCACACTTGTTACGGGAGAAGCCCGTTCGTCGTCGCCCTCGTCCTGGGCCTGGGTTTGGTGTAACCCGAGCGCCTGGCACGGAGCGAGCGAGAATTCGAAGGACGAGGCCACCGGCTGCTGCACCTCACCTACGTCTCACCCCCGCTTTCCCCGGGAACCCTCTCGGGGTAGGCGAAGAAAGATGATAGTTTGATTGCAGCCGGGCACTTGATCGTCCTGCCGTACCATGCGTGTGTTCGGTAGTAGATGGAGTCGTAGCCGCAGTAAGTAGTAGGTCCTGTGATGCTGATGAGATGAGGCCGAGCAGGAGAGGGTTGAAAATCGAAACCAAGACAGCGGCGTGTAGTACGGCCGGCCTGCCGACTCCTTCCCCGAAGGATTCGACACCCGAAACCGGTAAGTGGGGGCTAGACCTGGGGCTGGGGCCAGTTGGCTATTGTTTTCCAAAAACAACAGCGCGAGCGAACCGAAATCGAGCGATGCTGGGCCCTGTCTTCTCCACACGCCTGCCTCCGGTCGGAGTCGGTCTACTGTTTTTTGATTTTCGGTTGCTCGTTACCCCAAGTCTGCCGAAGAAGCCGAGGAGGAGCTGCTCGGTGGCCCTTTAACGCAACGACCCATCGTATCTCATCGCTTTTATTGCGACCTGCAGCAAATGACGTATGCAGCGCGCCGCTAGCCAGTCCGGCCGTAGTCCTTGCCGGTTGCGGCCAAGAGCGAGCCTGATGGCGAAGCAGCAGCAGCAGCAGCGGGTTTTGTGGCGGGCGCTTTCGAATTAATCCCATTTGCCATCTGGTCGTCGCAGTCGGCGGCTCCGGTCTCCGGTCTCTGCTCGCAATGGCGAGCAGGCTCAGGAAAACAAAAAAGGTCCTGTGCTAAAAAAGGCACAACCAACCGCTGGGAGCCGGGCCGGCCGGCCAGCCGGCCAACAACCGCACCGCTTTCGAGAACTTGCTGACGCACATCGCAATGTCGTAGCAATGCGCGCGCCCTTCAAGACCGCAAGACCGTTTTCATTTCTCTCAAGTTAATCTTCCGATTGCTGCTGCTGCTGCTGCTGCTGATGCTGCGGTTGCGGTATCCTAGAGCCCCACTGACACCACCGACGGCCGGTTGCCGGTTGAAGATGAGCTGCCGGAGCTCCTGTGTATGTTTGTGTCTGCGTGTGTCTGTAATTGATTGTTGCCGGCTGAGTAGTTGCCGGCTGCCTCGAGCAGCCCATCCGGGAGCTCCTGATGGAACGCTCTACGCTTCCCTTTTTAACCATCATCCATCCACAGTAATGCAATTGTTCTGACACCCTCTCTCTCTTTCTCTCGCATTCTTTCTCTATCTATCTAGATGATTTGTACACCGATTGAAGGTGGACCCCAACTCATCGACCGTATCCTATTCAGCAGCGGGCACCGAAAGGATTACTCTCCCTCTTCCCGTGCTGCCCAGTGTTTGGGTTCGTGTTTAAGCCAGCTCTCCGGCTCCCCCAGCGCGGTTGGTTGTCCCGCCACGAGAGAAATCCGAGAGAGTTCTAGGAAGTAGTTCTGGAGGCTACTCCAGAGGTTAGACGTCAGAAACCGGATTGTGTACACCAGCGGGCTCTGGTCTGGTTCATTTTGGTCCATCTTATTGATGATTTGCTGGCAACACTGTCTTGTTTTGACCAGACGAAGCAAAATAATTTCATGTCGGACAAAAATAAGGAATTTAATTTACAACATTTCTTTGAAGAGACCATGTCGACTTTTATGCCCGAAAATAATGATTTACGAACATTCGGTTGCTTTTCTGCTACCTGCTGTAGAAAAAAAAGTTAAAAGAATCGCAGCAAAAGCCGAATGTCGAATGTTCTTGGAAGATCGCAGTGCTTAGAGTGGATTAAAAAATTTAATGGGAATTTTTTTTTTCTAAACGTGTCCCCAACTGAACGAAAGACTGCAGGAAAACCGAAAAACCCGCATCAGTTCTCCATCGGATTGTGATTGAGGATGGAAAGGGAATTCATTTTAAGAAGCCTAACAAGAAGTCAGTCTAATAAAAGTTCGAATGGAAATCCAGATCGATTAAGCAAAACGACAATGCTGTGTGTCTGGTGTGGTGGGACCAGAACGGTGTGGTCTACCACGAGCTCCTAAACCCTGATGAAACCATTAATTAAGATCGCCACTGGCAAATGATTAACTTAAAAACATGCATTGATCGAGAAATGAACCCAGAAGACACCCGGTGTTTCATGCCTCCAAATCTGTAGGGGACTTGGTACCTGGAGCTACTGAGCTACTTACCAGCTAGGAGGTCGCTGACGTGAAGCGGGAAACCAGGGCAGTGGCGGCTGCGGCCCGACGCCTGGCTGTGGCCACCGAACCCGAACAGCGACGACCGGTGGCTACGCAGCGCTATCACCGCTTTCGCTTCGCGGCCCGCCGCCGGCACCGCGTCCACCGTCGCCATGCACTTGATATGGATCACATTGTCCAGCTCGCGCTGCACTAGCCTATCTACAGGAACGCGCATCTCCAGCGTGCGATAGCGCAGGTAGAACCCATCGCTCTCCAGTGTGGTCTCCTGCTGCTGCTGAAGGTACTCCATCGGGACCTGGGAAGGTAGAGCGCGAAACGTTAGGCTGGGGCTCCTAGAGGGCCGCCAGATGGCGCTCTTACCGTACGGCCGTTGATGAACCACAGCAGACGGATGGCGAGACTGGAGCGATCCGACGTACAGTTGGCCGCAATGTGCTCGTGCGGCAGATAGCTTGCCGCCAGCCCACTGATGGTGGGCTCCTCCAACGGTAGCGCCTCGACCGTCATGTTGCGCGTCCCGTTCGCCAGCTTGAACTCGGGCGCATCGCCCGAGATCTCACACCGGTACTCGCCACTCGACCGGCGCTGCAGCTCCGTCAGCCGGATCGAGCAGAGGTACTGGTTGCAGATGGTTGGCCGGTCGGTTGCGATCACGATGCCTTCCACCGGGTAGATCGTCACCTTCGGGCTGAGCATCGGGGCGTACCTGGAATCAGTGGACGGTGCAGTGTGAACCCACAGCGAGGTGGCAGTATTCGGGACACTTACCGGTAGAACTCCTGCGTACCCTTGTACCACTTGACGGAGTTGAGCTGGTGGTCGCCGAGATCGTAGCTGCAGGACAGGGTGATCGTGTCACGGTAATCGACCACCTCCGGCACGTTCATGTTGGTGAGCCGCAGGGCCGCCGTTCGGTGCCATACTGTATGGAGCAGGAGAGAGAGATAGAGAGCAATGGGAGAGAGGTCAGTGTCGGAGAGCGTAACAACAGCCTAGGTTCGATTCCCTAAACCGGCGTGACTGTGACCCGCCCGTAAAAACCACATTGTTACAGTAAGCAACAGTTTTGAAAAGATTTAGATTGAACGGTTTGAAAAGATTAAGGATGAGGCTGTGTCGTAATTTTGTATTTACGTATATTCGATTTTCCATCTATTTTTTGTGGCGTTATGTTACTACTAATTTTGAGCTGGCATTTTGAGTAATCAGTCAATTTTTTACAGATGTTTTGCTTGGAAGTGTTTTGGTTTATCATCGATTTTTGTCTGCTCCAAAAAATGAATTGCAAAGAATTTGTATCAAATTTGATGTGAAAAATGAAATCAAGAGCGCGGAGCATTCGAATGTGGCACCCACACTGCTTTGTGAAACCCAACACTTTGGTCTACATGTTGATTACATTGCCCAATGAGATGCCTAGCGCTTGTACTGAATTTCTCCCAGTCACTCGATGATTTTTGACGTGATGTCCTGCATTTTTTCTATAATTTCAGGTTGGGTCGATTGTTGCTGTTTTTGAATGTCCTTGACGTGGACCACGTTTAAATCCAAACACTCATCCTTTTGCTGTATTAGTTGAAAGCAATGAATCCTTATAAACATTCAACATTCGTTCGTCAAAAATCCAATAACTGCACGATACTTGATTTTTTTCCGTTATTAAAAATACCGTGACACTTCGATACTAAATGCCTTGTAACTACACATTCTATTGTTAGCTGGCATTTAATGGTAACTAAAATACTGCGGAAGTTTGCCATCGGTTCACTACACTTTCATATCTACTGTTCTCCCCTGACGATGCCTTTTATTTCATCAAGGCAGCATTGACTATTTAACGATGTTGGTTGACCTTATGTTTGCTGGTATCTGCCAATTAAAATATATGTATGCTCCGTGCTCCGCTGCTAGTTACACCCATACGACATGCAACAATGTAACGAAACGATGAAATGTGAGACTTCAATACTACAATTCAAAACAGTAAGGCAACAAAAGGAGCAGCCCATATCAGGGCTGACTCTGAGCCCGGTCAGTCAACCAGCGACAGTCGGATAAAGTGTGGTCGTCACACCACAGCTGGTTCCAGTTCAACGCTCATCCAAAATCAACTTCACAGGATGTTCTGCGAGCGACAGCCGAGTCTGGGTTGGAATTGCTCATTGAAGTGTGTTCCGGCACCCGACAGGATACCTTGTGGATCTCGTAAAGTCAAAATGTTTAACAAAATGTTTAACGTGCAGTGCGAAAGTTGATCGATTTTGCTGTGCCGAAGCCGAACCATGTTGGATTCTCTGCTCCGGAATCACGAGCATAGTTAGTATGCTACCACCGGGAAGCGTTCACTCCAGCTTCGTCCTAGCTGGAGCAACGGAGGTTGTTAGCGATCGTCGGTCCTGCAGCATGCTTCGGGACGCTAGTTGAAGTGCTAGCGTTGTTTTTTTTTTGCCATTTCTAACCAAGTTATGATTTGTTCGCTCCGATTCTATGTTGCAGCCATGTTGCCATGGCTGCCGTCATCCCCCTTGCTTGGTTCCCACTACTGGTAATGAGCGCTTGATGGGAGGATTATCATCGTCATCATCGACAGCGTGGTGGTCGTCGCCGTCGTCACCGTCGCCGTCGATGCTCAATGCTCGCAAGGTGAGCGGCGCCGATCACGAAGCATATCCAGTCGCCGTGTTGTTTCGTTTCAATTACATTTATGCCACTACCATACGGCACCGTGCGGGGTGGGTGTTGCACATGAAATGCACAGGCGAGCGTGCGAGTGACAGAAAGAGAGAGAAGATGAGTGAGGGAGAGAGAGAGAGAGAGCGAACGAAATGGCAAAAAGTGCACAGCACGGGTGATTCTTAACTGGTGAATGCAGTTCATTAAAGCGAAAGCCGAACGGGATAGTTTGGTCGTTGGGTACCGAAAGGGTCGTCGGGTCGGGGTGGTCCGGGTGCAGGTGGGTGCAGGACTCCACCACTCGGCCACACCCGGCCCCATCTCGCGATGTAGTAATATTGCACCGCCCTTAAATCAACTTTGGCCAACCCATCCCCGTCAGTGCTGTGATGTGGTAGTGGGAACACCGGGCAGAGAGGGTGGGTGGGGGTATTGACTCGCGTCGAGCCCCAAGCCTGACATATTATGCACACTTCAGCGCATTCACACAGGATGCGCAATCAATATCCGAAGTGGTGGTGGAGGCTCGCCAAAGGACACCGAGGCTCTGCCAGGTTTTTTGCCATTAGACGGCGTCCGGAGGCGAGGGGGGGGCGGCATAAAAAATTGAGGGTGGGCACCGAGGGGGGGGGGGGGGTGCATCTCGTATTGATTACGTGTGGTCATGTTTGTGCGCGTGTGCTATGCTGGAGCGCGTAACAAAAGGCACACAGACTGCAGGAAAAAAAAAGTGGAGCGCATCTCGCTGCGTTGCACTCAGGTGAACCCTCAGGGTGGGGTCACCGGCTCCAGATGGGGAAGAGGGGAGTGCGTGGTGGAGGGTTGGGAGTGGAGCCTGGCACCCCAACCCCGTCGTTAGAGGAGGGATGAAAAATGCGAAAGCGAAAAGACAACCCATCGGCCGAACCGGAACCGGGCGGCTCGGCCCGTCTATGCTACGGCATGTACGCCACCCACCCCACCCCATGCTGGTGCCCATGCTACAGGACATAAGCGACCCCAGCAACAGCGGTGTGGCAGCGGTATGCTAAATCAAAAGCAAAAAAGAGATGTGGGGGGGGGGATAAAAACGCAGGCTCCTCTTGAGCTCCCAGCGAACTCGAGGAACCGTCCGGGTCCGGGTCAGATGTCGGTGTCGTCCCTGCCGCTGACGTGCTGGACTGGGCCACTACCACCACTCACACTCCCTCACCCCCCGCTCGATGTCGGAGCCGGTGGCATCATAAACACTTATGAATGTGAATTTTCATGTCATAATCCTTTAATTCGCTCGAACGGAGCGCTCCCGTCAAGGCGCAAAAAGGAGGCTCTGGCACACAGTTAATGGCATCACCACGGCCATCTTGCCGTGTACCGCGAGGGTGCGTGTATGTTTAGTTCCACTCCTGAACCCTCCTCCCCGTTGAACCGAGCGGAGAGTTTCAACATCAATCGATGATTTCATAGACCGTACCAGGCGCCTCCATTGGTCCACGCGCTGCACTTCGGACCTGGCACCTGGCCTGGCCACCTGGCCTGGCTTGCGTGGCTGCTTTAGTTTCATTAGCTTACAGCCGTACCGTGCACACTGCACGTTTGATGGGTTCCGGCGGGAAGGTTCCTTTTGCTTTTTGTTTCCGCGTTTTCCGCGAACGAGAGCTTCGTGCGGGCTTTTTATGCTCACGTGCCGCATTTTTATATTAGCCTGCCCGTGAACATATTAGTTTTAGATGAGTCCATGTTTGGTGAAAGCCTTTAAAAAGCATTCGAACGAGTTTGCCGGTATTTTTTCCCCTCACTGCTTACTATTAGCTTTCCATTAACGTTTTTGTTGCGGTAATATTTTAGAATATTGCGCGAGAGTGGCACTTTGGGGCCACTAGTGGCACTTTATGCAGCAGGCAACTATTCTTCTGGATTAGGTGGACACCTTGTATGGGTGGTTTTTGAAATGTTTCAGTGGAATCGTTCAAAAAAAAATAACATACCGGGAGTGGAGCTTGCAGTTTAAATTGTGGATTATTTTATAACAATCATCACAACATGATAGTGCGTGCCTACGGAATATTAGGTTTTATCATCCGTATGATATCCTGAGTGCCTGAGGATGTCACTCAAAGCTATCTCATCGAGACCATACAACGCAAATTTATCAGGATTTCTATTCTTAGTAGGATTTCTGGTTCGCACGACGTTGATAATTTCTCTCGTTAATTAATTAATAATTAATGGGGTGGGACATCTAGTGGTTAAATTTTAAACCACCGATTGCTTAACTTGTAAAACGTTCAACGCCATTCTCGGAAATGGTAAACATCTAGTAAAAATTTTGACATTTACGAAATGGGATGCACGAGCCGCTTGCAAGAGAATTGGGAAATTAAGCGAAAGAACGTTGTTTGCCGATGATGGTGAATTTTATCGAAAAATCATGTTTTCCGACGAAGCTCATTTCCACCTCAGTGGGTACTGGTTAATATGCAGAATGGTCGTCGTGCTTGGGAATCGGAAAACTCCCCGCTCGTCATGCCAGTTCGGATTTTGGTCTGGCAGCATCAACGGCCCAATTTTTCTTCAAAAATGCCATCGACGCTACCGAGAAATGTTGGCTGGTTGATTCTTCGTCAATATTGAAGCTGACATACGACACTACGACGTACTTATTTGGCCACTACAACCGTCGAATGGTTTTGGCCCGCAACTGTATGTGGCTCTGTTTAAGAAATAAATTAAAATATCTTATTCGAATTCTTATACTTCGTCAAAGAGTCGATATGAGCCATCGTTTCGAGCACCGAGCAAGTCCGATGAACGATGAGTAATTTTGAGTGCAGAAGAAAATGTGGAATAAAACTAAATTAAAGGAATAGATCCTTTGAATAGAACGATGGACACCAAAAACTTCGTAGTAGCTAGACGCTTCAACTGCAGTTGACTCCGAATTAAAACCGAATTACCGTATTTTTCCGTGTATAC
>NC_071287.1:2591762-2605338 GCF_943735745.2 Anopheles bellator
CTTCGTCCTGCCTATCTCTTTCCCTTTCTTTCTCTCTCTCTCTCTCTCTCTCTCTCTTTCTTACACGGAAGTTTAACCAAGAGCGCCAATCGGCGTCGTAGCGTGTGTTCGTTGAGCATGCGATGAGATTATTGTTCTGGGTTGTTCAATAAGTTTCGTGCTTCGATAAGAAAAACACAGTTTAATGGTTTGCAACACACTTTACTATTCAGTGAGGTGTCCTTGAACACTCAATCCACTTGTTCAGACGAGATTTCCATTTTTTAGGGCTGGAAACAGATGGAAGTTGCTGGCGGCCAAATCTGATGCATACAGTGGATGCTGCAACAATTCGAGCTTTAATTCCTGAGCTTTTGCCATTGTCAAAATGCTCTTATCAGACGGTGCATTGCTCTGAAGAAGAAGGATGCTTTACTTACACTGCCAAGATGAGATGCCTAGGGCTTTTACTAAACCTTTTGCAGTCACTCGAAGATTTCTCAAAACGATATCCTGCATATTTCCTACGATTTGACTTATTGTGGCTGTTTTTGGACGTCCTTGGCCAGATTCTGACTTCTAGATGACGTTCGATCGACTTCCCTTCCCGCCTCCCGTTATTTCTACGTTTCAAACGATCGGCTTCTCTTTCCATTTCCCATTACTCATCCTTTTCAGACAATCGCGATTCCCGGTGACGTACATGATCGGCTTCCCTTCCCGCTTCCCGTTGGATACATGTCAAAACTCGCACCAGAACTCGAATTTAACTTAAATGAAGCGCTTTAAGCGCACTACATTGAAAATAATCGTTCAACTGTAAAAACTTTGAAAACTGTGCGTGCTTATTAATGCAAAAATTTCTTCTGACTTCTTTCTGTGGGGCTATTCGAAGAGTAAGGTTTATGCCAGCCAACCGAAGACCAACCGAAGATCTGTAAGCTAACATCACAGCGGAAATTGCTGCTATTACGTTGCCGAAATGTTGTAAAATACAATGGAAAATGCCTAAAAAAGGGCCGCTTTTTGTGTTTTCTAATGTAGGCGGTCATTTGATCGATATTGTATTTTGAGTGAATTGTCAAAATCTTCAAAATCAAAATCAAACCCCAAATAAATCTTGTTCATTTGCCAAAATCAACTGACAAATAGTGGAGCGGATTTAAATAGTTGGATTGTGATGGAACACCCTGTACTTGCCACATTCGTTCATAATTGCTATGCCTTTAAACATTTCAAAAAATAAAAATTACATCACAGAACGATACTTGAATTTTACAATGAAATGTCGATACAGAGGGACAGATTAAAATGAAACTGAACGATCGTATGAAGAGTGTAACAACGTACCCAAAATAAAGTAGCCCTACAGCAACTGCCCTCTGTTGTGGAAGCTCAAAACTTACCGAACAGCCTGGTACGTACAGTAACAGCAACAACGCACATCGCCTTCTTCCTCCCGAAGGGGTCATAACATGCAGGGCATTGCAAATTAATGATGCGAAAGGCCGTAACTTGCCTGACCCGTGACCTGACCTGGTCGAACCTCGAACCGGATGGTGGCGTGTGTCCGTGGTAGTTCGGTTATGATTGATAGTGATTGTCACGGGTGGGGGAAGGGGAGCGCAGGGAGCGCTCCTCCAGATTGATTGGAACGAGATGCGTGGGACCGAACGCCCTGGTACCTTCCCTGGGTACATAAGCCAAACAACATGAATTTCAAGTGGTCATGGACGTCGCTCGCCACCCCCCGAAGTCTGGTGATCAATGTTTCGTGATAGTTTACGATGACGACGAGAGAGGGAGAGAGAGAGGGAGAGACTCTGAGAGAGAGAGAGAGAGTGGTCACGGCTGAGCGAACGCCAGACGCCCGGGAAGTGCTATATCCTATAACGCTGTTCTGCTCGACTGCCCCAGCGCGTACCGGGTTTGCGGCGGTGCAACAAGAAGTTTCACCACCCAACCACCCACCCAGCCACCCACCTACCCACACATATGATGGTGGTGGTGGTGCTGCTGATCAACGCACATCAGCTTTATGATTTTCCAGCTCACTGCCCGAGCAGGCGGCTGGCGTGCCGTGTCTTGGGCAGCGTCACGCTGACCGAGGCTAATGTGGCGACGACGCGACGCCCAGCGTTCCGAGCGGAGTATTTTGGCACGGCAAGGTACCTCTAGTTGTTGAACAACATGCCCCCTAAACGTCTGTCGACTTTAGTGTCTACTGTGTGCCACACGGTCAGGACTCAAATTGGGACTTAAATGAAGTTGCGACAATAGATAGGTTATAGTAAGTCTCCGACATCAAGCCAGCAAACAAGTGGGAAGTCCACGTATTCATCAACACAATGGCCCTTATTTTTACGACGACTTACTTGATTATGAAGATACGGTCGTATAAATTAGTGCGCCGATAAGCTCATCTCTGTCGTGGAAACAAGTGTAGCGTAATCTTGTTTGTCCGTTCCACGGGTCCTCTAGAGTCACAGGTTGGGCCATGGAAGTTATTATTCCAATTGCGCTGATCCACTGCTAATGGTTCGTTGATTATGCCGACAAGGCTCATGGAAGCGTGGTCGTGGACTCTGTCAAAAGCAGGACCACTGAGGCTACTCGATGTGGAAGCTCGGCCACGCTGCTAATGGGACTCGTAGTTCGGATGCCAAATGCTCCGAACCGACTTCGGCGTGGGACGTGAAGGTAACGATCATCGACTTCGGGTCCATTAATAAACGGACTATTTCTATATGCCATCCTACAAAAAGAGCTTGCCCCAAGTATGGCATAAAAATCATGTCGCGGGGGATTACAGAACCCTTAGAAAGGCCAACAATGTTCCAGATCACTACCGAGTTCGATGTAGACTAACTTGTTAGTTAGTCGCTGAAATACTCGCTGAACTACGAATGGATGTAATAGTTGGAGTTTCAACAGGCCATCAGAAAATCGCTACAGCCATTATAGTGAGGATGGAACTACGAGCACCCACATGTATTACAAACTGTGCCCCGAAAAGTTCCCGAGTATTCTCGTTAATAACCCCCCCCAGCTCGAAACTGCTCGAATTTGCCGCGCGACTCACAGCGACCTGATTTATGTGCGGCTGCTGGCTGGGATGGTATGCCGAAATATTAATCGGTTGCCATGAGACCGGCGGTAGAGAGTGTAGCCAGGTGGTGTATATAGCTACTGCACCATCTTCCGGGATCCAGGATCCGCCTTTAAGGACCAACAAGTAGGAAACGGGCCCCGTTTCGACCGCCGCGAGTCCGTTCCGATCGGCAAAAGGGCGGTGAAAGTGCGGGCCAAGAACTTCAATGCCCTGCGTGAAAGGAGATACATCTATTTTCATCCCCTGTTCAATACCCTTCCCCCTTGGAATACCCTACCACCCCACTCATCGTTTTGGTCGAACCTCTCTCCAAACCACTCCAAGTCAAGTCGGCTAGTTTTTACTCCAACCCGTGGCGCCTTTTACTTGAGGGAAAACTTGTGCCACCCTCCGAAGCTCCTTGGTCCATCCACCCCCCACCTGCTATACTGCCCCCCTCCCCGCTGTCACCTCGAGAGACTAATAACATAAACACTGGCGCTTCCCGTGACAGGTGGCCCCTAACTCGACCCCGTCGAGTCGAGCATTTTCCGTCTCGTCGAGCGCCGAACCGAACCGAAAAGCGGAAAACCGTGTCACGGGGCGGGGATCCCTCGCCGCCCCTCCCCCGCTACCTCCCTTTCAATCCCATTCCCGACCGTTGGCTGGCAGTGATCGAGCAGAGTTGGCCCAGGCGTTCCAGCCTCCGTTGGAACTCGAGAACTCGAGCTCGCTGCCTTCCGATACGTCCCGATTGTTCTCCACCCACTACCACCCCTTACCGTACCCCTACCCATCACCCTGCCATGCAAGAGAGTGAGTGAGAGAGATCTTCAAGAAGTTCGAATCCTGGCAAATCGGGTCGCCAAAAGATATCGAGATGAGCGTGATGGACGCCCTAGATGGAGCTGGCTTCCCGGCCATCCCGGAACTACTGCCCGTAACGTAACACTAACAACCCGCAACCCCCTATCAAACCACCCGCTAGAGAACCCTTTTTCCGGGCACACCCCAAATTAAAATAGATTGAAACTTTCCACTTTTCAGCAACTCAACGGAAGGCTCTCTCAACTCCTTCTCAACGGGAGGGTATAGTAATGGGGGTGAGGGTGCGGTGGTGGGGTGGATGTGCTTCTGAAACACTTCCCCCCCCCCCCCCCCCCCCCCGCCATTCCACCCTCTCCATAGACCCCCATCAACGTCCAAGACGGCCGGAAGTGCCCACGGTAGCCAAGGAAGGGTCGGCACCACGTCCGGAAGTCCTTCAGCCTTTCTTGGGAGGTTAGCCCCAGGCTTTCGGCAAACACTCAACCCTCCAGCCTCCCCGCCACAGGAAGGGAGGGGGGTGGTGGCGGTCGGTCTTTAGCGAGTTGACCGGCCAAAGGGCCCACAAGTTGCCAGTTGCACCGGAGCTACCTATCTACGGGGGGTGGGGGGCGGGGTTCCGGAAGGCAGGGGGGGGGGGGGGGGCCCCAGCCCGGGCAGAGAACGGGGGGGGGCTGATCCAACCCCCCCCCCCCCCTTATAGGGCATAAATAAACAACCGCGCGAAAACGAATGTTTGCTGCGTTTGGGCTTATGGCTTAATTCCTTCCAGCATCACACCCCCACCCACCCACCAACTTCCCACCTATGTTGCCCCACCCGTTGCTAAACGTCACCCGAGGACTCACACGCTCGCCCGCTGGACACACAGCAGGCGTCTGGTGGGCTCCGAACCCCTTAAAAGGCCGAACACATTGGCTTTCTTGCTCTACAGGATATGCTCTCTCTCTCTCTCTCGCTCATTCTCGCCCGCCAAACCACCCACTTGACTCGCGTGTGTCAACTTACACGGAGCGAAAACAAACAAAACCAGAAGACACGTCGCCTGATCGCAGCCTTCTTTGAAATGATAATTCGCCACGACGCCACGTCCGTCCGCCGAGGGGCCGCGTGTCCTGCGTATCCCGTTGCCGCTGCGGTTTTGTGCACCTCCGGCGACGCACTTGACGCCCCCACCCCCACCACCCGGCCCCCGGTAGCGGAGTGCCACTTATGCCTTATGCCTGGTGCCGGAGGCCTTCCCACTTCCCACATGCCATGGTTACTTGAGTCAACATTTTGACACTTTACACGAAGAAACACACATCCGGAGGCTCGCCACGTTCGGGGGTGGGGTGGCCGAGAGAAACGTGGAACCGGCAAGCAGATCCATCAACTCTGGCTCTCCTGTCTCTCGCTCTCTCTTTCAGGGTGGTACTGGGTTACGTGTATTTGAAGATTTGAACTACCGATTACTGGACTTTTAAAGCGTCATACTTCATTCTGGAAATTGGCAACATTTAGTAAACAGTTTGACATTTACGAAATGGGATTCTCTCGGAACTCGGAAAAACCCCACACATCGTGCAAGAGAAGCCAATGCACCCCACGCAGTCGAGTGACTATTTGCTGTGGGGATTTTCCTTCCTAGATTTCCTTTCCTTCTCCTTCTATGGCCATTTTTGTCAAAATTTGATCCACTGTCGAAAAACTAGCCATATTTTTGGAAAGCAATAAAAATTTGCCGAAATTTACCGTAAACTGTCAAATTGAAAAAAATACCCCCGAAACGAGAAAATATCCCGTAAACATAAGGCGCTCAAAAGCAACTCAAAGTAACTCACGGAACTCTAGCAAAAGATTCATAGTTTCTTGGCCTGCCATACATTTTTTCCAAGTTTCTCATACTGTGGCCCCCGGGTGTCGTTGGAGTGCCGGACTGGATGCTACATGAGCGTGACAGAGACAAAAAAGTTGTTCGGTGTTGCGCTTTCTTTCTGGTCTTTGATGAGAAACGAATCGGCGCACAGATATTTCGTCTCAGTATGGAAAATATGAGTGACTTTTTTGTTCGGGTACGCTACGTGCTATACAGTCGTGGATCGATATTCTAGAGCTCCAATCTTCGGAATCCAACCATAGGAAACGTAAAAGGACTTAGAGATGGGACAGACTACGTAGGTAGGTCAGTAGAAGCCTTGCCCAGCAAATAGACGTGTTAGTGAAGGATTCCATCAGCTCCCCATCAGGTGTTCAGAGCGCCAGTGATTGATTCGGTGCTGCCTACCGCACTTTGCATACCTAATGCGGGTGGACCCACGTGGAACTACCGGAACTGGCCGAGCGCGACGGATGGCCCGAATGGCCCGAATGAGCATGAGCCCGTACCTGTTGATGGAACCTCCGGAACTCTTCGGACCTGAAGAGAACCCCGTGAGCAAAGTTGGGCCTTCCGGACTACTGCCCACCGAATGCGAGCTAACACATTTCTCAACGCCTGGCCCGCGCCTGATTTGTTGCCATTTATCACCCGTGGAGCCCACTGATCCGACCCCAGGAACCGACGAGGGCCAGAAAGAGAGAGAGAGGCAAAAGGCCTTACCACCAGGTATAGGCTGGCCCTAGGCCGCCCGCATCGCCCGGAGATTTACGACTCCCGGTCGGAAGCAGGCGTCGGCGACCCAGGAACCCCTCAGCCACCGAAGATTTCTTCCCAGGCTCGACGCTGGCTGATTAATATTTATCTGTAAAACAATCTTCAACACTCAGCCCAGCCCAGCCTTTCTGTCCAGAGGTTGGAAGGTTGAAGGGCGAAACAGTCGCGGGGTTGTGAAGAACCTGCTGATTGCTCAATTAGCGGGGTCACCATGGGTCACCCTGCCGTTTGGGATGACGTTTCCGTCGTCGAAGTTGACAGTTACCGAAACTTCAATCTGGGTCGGGGAAATAGTTGCGCGATATAGTAGCCTCTGTTTCTGGGTCGACTCTGTCTGAGGTGCCACAGGGAGCGTAAACGCTCGATCTGACATTTCAGATAAATGTCAAATTGTTTGCGCTTCTGTCGTTAAAACGTTTATGCCTCAGCGGATACGTAAAAACCGTTAGCAAACACTTTGTTTATAAATAGAGGATAGCGCAAGTTCTTATTTGCTGGTGCAGCAAAAAAATCAAACAAAACAGAAAAAAATATTCACAAATCAAATAACCTCTTCGATTTCTATTTTCTCGGGGCAAAAACACACTTTTTTAAATGATTTGACATTTTTACACTCCGATTTACGGTCCGTGTGGCATCCCAGGATGAACTGCTTAGTTCTACAAAAACAGCTGAGAGTTAATATAAAACAGTCTACAGAGTTAATATAAAATTCTTCCTCTTATCCGACAACACATGGGCTAAATAATTAAAAATTGACTTCGGTCATCATCGAAATCTCTATCCAAGAGCCTCACAATCCTATTGCTAGTCACGGTTTACGAAGGGCGTGTTCATCAAACTGGTTGACCAAAACGAATTGATGAACGACTAGAGCACACCGGAAAAACCTTCTTCTGTCCCTCATCCAATGCATGTGCAGCATTCCACCGAAAAAACTTCAATCAAAACGTATGTCCGCTCCATGCAGATGTCACCTCCGTAAATCCGTACCGTATTTGGCGAATAGTTTCGCCCATTAATTTGCTCAATCAATTAAAACAATCTGGTAAACAATAATACCCGTCGGGGATACCCGTCGAACGCTGAAAATCAACATTGTTTCGGAATGTGGAGTGAGCCCTGCAAGGATAACATTTTTCATCTCCGCGTACCGAATGGTCGGTTCTCCACGCGAAAAACCAGGCAATTTGAACCACTGAAAGTGCATCAAATTGAGTGTTCTAAGTTTAGGTTTAGATGCACAAAGTCGTCACGTTATAATGATGATAAATCAATCTATATATATAAAAGAAAGTCGCCTAAAGGTTACACAATTCATAACTCAAGAACGACTGAACCGATCTGGCTGAAAATTGGTGTGGAGGTAGCTTAGAACCCAAGGAAGGCTTTAGGATACTTTTTATATTCCGACCGTGTCACAATAAATCTGCACAATGATTTTTCTTCGTACTGAAACGAGACAGACAGAGTGCGTAACAGCAAACAATTGTTGGCTTCTCTTTCTCGCTAAAGCAGCGTTCCCTCACCCCAAGCAAGCGCGGCAGACAAAGCGCGCAACAGCAAATAACTATTGGCCTCTCTTTCTCGCTAATGCAGCGTCTCCTCCTCCCAAGCAAAAATAAGCCCCCCCACCCCTCTCTCACGACCGCGTGTTTTCATTCCCTTCTCGAGAAAGGCCAGACAGAGAGCGTCACTACGAGCAAAGGTTGAGCGAGTTTACAGCGAGTCTCTCTCTTTCGTATGTTCTCGCGAGTCTCTTTCGTGCAATTACTTTGACGATTTGACAGTCTCTCTCGCACATTCTCGAACATTTGGAAATTTTTTATTGTTACTTAGCTGTCGTTTTTATAACTGTCAAAATGTATTAAAGTAACCCGCGAACACAGCGTAGTATCGTGATATACCGGACAGTGAATAACAAGTGCCTCATACATTTCCTTAACAATGCCGCGACCAAGACGGTCGAATCTTTCCCGACAAAGCCGTAATGCAAAAACTATGCGAAGTGTTGCGAATGAAATGACTGAAGAACAAAAAGAAATTGCTCGCGAAAGGACTCGGTTGGCAAACAGAAATCGGCGAGCGAAAAATAGAAACGCACAAGTAGATAATTTTCGACAAGATGCCGATTTGAATATTCGCTCAGTTTTTGTTGCAGAAGAAGAAGCTGATTTGTATCGGGCAGCGTTTCGATACAATTGCATCGCTAAGTACAGCGAGCATAAGAGCGTTCGCATTGGGCCAATGAACGTTCATTGTGATAAGTGTGATGCGTTGAAATTTTCCGGAGAAACGGCCGGATTGTGCTGCCTCAGCGGAAAAGTTAAATTGCCTTCACTGACTCCGCCACCAGAACCAATGGAATCATTGCTTCGTGGCGAAACTCCTGAATCACGTCATTTTCTGGAAAACATTCGAAATTACAATGGCTGTTTCCAAATGACGTCATTTGGGGCAAAGATTATCAATGAACGAGGATTTAATCCGACATTCAAGGTATTTATTTATTTTTTTTTACTAACACACAGTATAGTGGAAGAATAACTTATTATAGTTATTCCTACGTATTATGTTTCTTCTTCTTCTTATTGGGCAACAAACGCTGAGCGCTCTTAGCCTGAACCAGAGACAATGTTAATCTCTGATTGTTTCTGTAAGGGTTTGCTTTTACGGACGGGGTTGTTGGTCCCGCGCCAACTCCCTCTGGCACGCCAAAGCTAATCATAATAAAAAATATTTACTACATAAAATCCAAAACCTGCTTACTAATTGCCTTTGGGGCGGAACAAAGTTCGCCGGGCCTGCTAGTAAATTAATAAAACATTCGATTTTGCGATAAATTAAATTAATAAATTAATAAAATAAATTAATAAATTAATATAACATTCGATTTTGCGATGCTTTCAGCCGATTTTTGGAGTAAGTTGTTCGTCCTGGAATGTCACAAACTCTTTCTGACAGATTTTTTGACATATAGACAATTGGTTTGACAGCGGTTAGTAATGTTTGGGTGACGTCATAGTTCATGCCGATTGCAATAGCCGAATTTGGGCTGTCAAGTCAATTCCACGAAACTGCATGCACTGAGAATTGTTGTCGATGACACTGTACGGAACTGCTGCGGAACTGAGGCCTCCTGAGCAGTGGTTTGAGTTTTTTCCGTTTTATTTGCATCGAATTAGGAACGTGGGATGAAAGGCACCTTGGGCAGCAACCGAAACCAGAGCGAACAAAACACCGTACACACGTGTCCCGACGAAGACGACGGCGAAGCAGGCACCCGGGACAATCGAACGGGGTTAACGGGGGGATGGTGGTGGTTCGCAATCTTCGCATTGCGTGCCCACGCCGCTCAAATCTCGGGCACGCAATCACGGCCACGGGGCCCAACGGTGGTCCTCGGCTGACATCGGCCCCGGGACCCAAACGCTGACGCTCACTACCTCACCGACGAGTGACACTTCCTTCCGGCTGCCTCGCTGTCGCGGTTGCCATCATCATCCGGGGCCCGGCACGTCCCGGCCGCGAGCGTAACGTGCGCTACGCGAAGCGAACGCGCGCCCGTTTAATGCTAACGAACATTCAACCGTTTACCAGCACGTTTCCGGTTTTTCGGAGCCCACCGGCGGCAGCAGCAGCAGGCATATCGCACGACGCTACTCAGCATACAGCGGGCACACCTACTCCCACCCCCACAGGACGAAGGATGACGTTTGGTAGGCGCGCCCGAAATGGAAGAAAAACAGATCAAAATTAGGTTCCGGGGCAACCTCCCACCCCCCGCGCGGGGGTTACCACCCGCCAACGTTCTAACCCATTGCCCCTCCCCATCCGACCCTGCACAACCTCAGCACACCGGAACCTCCGGAACGACAATTCACGACAAGCCGGTGAGCCAAGCACCGGGGCGCAAGGAATGGAGCTTGCAGCACGCAAAAAAGTAGAACCACTGCCGCGGAGAGGGCGCAGCGGATAAGCGCAGGAGTCGCATCATTTGTCGAAATAAAATGGATTCGGGGCTTCGTCGTCGTCGTCGTCGCCATCGTCCTCGTCGGTGGGTCACAGAATGTCGCCCCGTGTGTCCCGTGAAAGTGGATGGAGACAGCATGAACTGGAAGCAGCATGTTCCTGATCCGGATGTCTTAATGTCGTTTCCGGGAGAACGGGAGAAACAATAGCGCCCCGAGTGGCGAGTGTGCGCCGAGATTTGCACCGGTGCACAGTGGGGAATTTGTATGGGAAAGGCGGACATATTTAGTTTTAGGAAGAATCTATGGACTTTTTGCAACGTTTTTAATTTCTTTGCATGTGTTTTGATTGAATTCAACTTTCTCTGTACAATACGCGCGCTCAAGTACATTAACATTAATAAGCTTTTTTCGTTGTTTTAAGGTTTTTAAACGCCGTAAGTATGCAATCCGCATTACACGAAAAAATTTAAAGCACTATCATAAAATCCAATATCGAATTTCTGCTACAAATCGAATGCCTTGTGAATTCAAAAAAGGATATGAAATGATCAGGGAGCTTTACCCACTACGTTTGGGGGATTTTATGAAGCAAGTAGTTATTACCATCCGAAGTATCCAACCCATGAACTATTATTTAAACGTTTGATAGAATACTTATTAGTCTATGTCTTCATCCGACCTAAAATCGATATTATCTACTTGGTTAAACACATGATCAATCGCAATATCGTCATTAATGTGTTCCTCCATGATTAACAATTCTTTTACTTTATCCGTTTATGGTTAACTATGTTTATGGTTTTATCGCTATCTATAACCCAATGACATAGAACTAATTTTAGGGTCACTGCTATGTATTGCCCGAATGAACGTTTTTTTTAAATTATTCTCTTGAGAAGATTTTCTTGCGTGGTTTGCTCTATCATTTATAACACAACATTTATCAAAAACATTTATGCGGCGTTTCCAAAGCTTCTTCTCCCAGACAACCTAATGGTACAGGGTTATGTAGCATTATATCGCCAGCATGAGTCAAAACATGACATGAACGTAACAGGTACGTTCAACCAACTATAAAGCACTAAGAGTTTTTCATATGTATCTCTACAATTTTTGTCTAATGTTGCGGCAATAACTACTTTCTGACAGCTAATGGATATTAAGATATTCGTAAGCCTGTCTATGAAATCTTTAATTAAAAACAGTACTCGCACCCTCAGGATCTGAAAATATTCGACGACAAATTATTACCAGAAGTGCTTTTTTCTGATACCTGCCCGAGGTTGTTAAAGGTTATTCTATATGAAATGCTTAACAAACACTGCACAAACCTCAACTAACAATGAAGAGGTGAAATACCGTACAACAATGCAGAAAGTTACGGGCTAAAACCATTTTCAAGATTATTAGAAACACTCATCTTGTTAGGCGTTGCACTACAAATACGGCAACGCATACTTGATTGATCCGTGATCACTGATAACACTTAATTTACCTAAATAATAGAAAAGGCATAAGGCATAATATGTTTTGTATGGCCATTTCATATACTACAAAAGACCAGGCGCCTCCTCATGCATCAGGTATTGTTTTCTTTAAATAGAAATTAAATTAAAACTTAAAGCAAATATTTAAAATTGTCTAAACTTTAATAGTATTGTCTCGTTTAGGCGGTACACAGCGATACATTTTTTTGCTGCATTACCAAAGTTGAAAAACTGTATTTTTTCTTAGTTTTCTATACTAACTTCCGATGAAAATGTACTAGCAATGCCCAACGTAAATATTTGATTATTTCATATGAACTGTGCTAACGATCGCGTTAAAGTAGCTGATGAAAGTTGGTTTTAAAGAGCCATTTTTATCACTCTTTCGACTTTGACAAATAATTTCTCGGAATCTACGCAACTACGAAAGGCTAAAAATTCGAAGTTGTCATAGATAACTTATCTATTTTAGGCTAATATAACTGAAACCGTAAAATTCTTTGTTGACTGAAGTTGATTTATGACCCGGCCTTTTTCCCACAGTGCGGTGGCGCGCTGCGCACGCTGCATATGCCGGTGCCATTTGTTTTGTTTGTCTTTTCCGTTTTTCGGGGGTTTCAGGGTTCACGTTTTGCCGCTTTGCTTGTTCGCTTCGTCTGCTTCTGCTTTCACTGTTGTTGTTCCTGTTGTTGTTTCGCTTTTTATACTTCTTCCGGCGCGGGCGGCGCTTTTTTTTGTACCGTTTCCGTTTCGTTCGGTTCGGCGTTCGGTTCGTGTTTGTTTCGTGTTTTCGTGTTTACCTTCGTCGCCCGTTTTTCTCGAACCGGTTGCTGGTTGTGGCGTTGCACTGGATCTGAGATTTTTTTTGGGGGTGGAAGGGTGGGGTGGGGGGGTGGTGGTCTTTTGCGTTAATGTCGGCGGCATCACCACATCTTGGCGAATGTGAGCCGTCTGGCGTTTAATGCGTTGCAATTGCCGCCCGAGGGGGGACCGCTCTCGGAGCAATTAGCGTCCGCTTGCATTCCACCCCACTTCATTTCCACCTGCCTGCCCCACCTGCTGCCTGTCACACAGTCCCGTGTCGCTCTTTTTCTTGCGCATCGGCAACTCGTTTTGTTGTAGACTCCACAATTTTTGCACAAACCTTTTCGTGTTTGCTTCCCGAACCCAGAAGTGAAAAGAGGGATGGGATGGGCACGGGAGGGGTGGGAAAGCTTCCAAGATCGCAGTTTCCCAACTGACCCCTTCCGCGCCCCTCCCAACCCTTCCTTTCCGTCGCTGTCAACATAATCGGTGTCACGTCTCTCGCCACGTGGCCCAACCCATTTATTTATAGATCCTGCACCCCAATCTGCAACCTGCGCACACACACACACACACAAACGATCGAAAAGGATGGCAGGCAGGAGGGCAGGACCCCGCTCCACTCCATCGGGCCCCGCCACCTTCCCTCAGCTAACTCCAGGATAGAGAATTCAGGACCTCCACCTCGGACCACGGCGTCTATTGTTCTAAGTGTGCATATGCCTGTGCGTGTGTGACCGATCGTTAACGGTGTTGGCCTCTCGCTCCTACCACCACCCCC
>NC_071287.1:2605538-2607065 GCF_943735745.2 Anopheles bellator
GGGCCGGGCAGAAGGGCTGGTAGGCTGGTTTATGTCCACCGCATGCCAGTTTTGGCGATGATATCAAACGAGGCGTAAAACCCGCCCCCCCCGGAAACCCCCGAGCCCCGGCCCCGGCCCCGAGAACGGAGAACAAAAGCCGGAACGGAACGGAGCCTGGGCTGGGCCGAACGGCCGAAGGCTGAAACAACAAACCCGACGGCGGAGCGGGGGCAGGAGGCCGGGGGGGGGGGGAGGGGCGCGACGAAGGGAAGGGACTTTATTGGATACAAATAGCAGGGCCGCGTCCCGCGTCCCCGGACCGAGTAAGGGAGCTCATTTTCATCAAAATATTTATGACGTTAAACTTCTTTTCGCTCGGCTCCCCTCCGGCGTGGCCGTGTCCGTGCGGGGCAGAGAACCTGCGTGAGAGAGAGAGAGAGAAAGAGAGGGGAAGGAGAGGGGAAGAGCGAGGAAATGATAAGAGCGATCCTAGCGAGCGAAAGAGCTAAGCGGCCGCGTCGGGCCCGGGTAGGGTCCTTTGTTTTCATCTTATTTTTCCTATTTTCCTTTCCTTTTTTTTTCTTTTGACGTTTAACTCCCAAGATCCCAACCCCATGGCACGGAACGGTACGTCCGTCACGGTGCCCGTTCCTCGCCGATCGCCCAGAGATTGGGCGAGGCTTGACCGACATCGTCTCGTGACGCTTTACCGGGCACTGGGATTCAAGGAATCCCAACGTGGAACATCACAAAGGGAGTCTGGAGTCCTGGAAGGGGCCGGTCCAGTTGCAGCGGAATGATGGAGGCACTCTTACTGGCCAACACCTTTCGGACGGAAAAGTAATGTCCAATGAAACTGTTTCCCTGACCTGCGTTCAGTGTGTGATAAAGCGTAATAAGGGCACAAAATCAAGCTGTGGTGCCTTCGGTTGTTTTTGGGGCCTTTTTTGCATCTAAAGCTTTCTTTAAATAAGGCAGTTCCTATTTGTAGAGTTGCGTGTTAACCGTACCAACGGTTTTTAGTACCTCATAGTAGATCAAACCCTTCCGATCCCACCCATCCCACTTGGAGCATTGATTTCGCCGTGCAACCGTACATTTGGATGGTTCTTCCAGACTTCGGGCCCCAAGATGTTTTATGCTTAGAATTCTCAGAATGAATTCACTTTTCACCTACTGGTCCGCTTGCTGCAGAAACCAAGAATTGAAATACCGTCTTCAGTGACACATGTAATTAGAAAGCAGTTTAAATAATGTTAAATGTAAATAGTTTAGGTACTAGGGTAGGCTTAGGTATGTAAGGTATAGGGAAAAAGTCTTAGACAGGTCCAATGGGCCCCTGTCAAAATTCAAGAAAAACACATCAAATACTAAGGTACACTAACGAACAACACCGGAAAAAGAATAGGTACAAAACTTTCTCAAAAATAATGTGGAGAGGCTTTAGCCGAGCCCATTCGGCAATCAACTTCGATGTATTACGAAATCAATTTCTCAATAAACGCAATGTTATTAAAAAAAAAAAAACACTTTTCATTGGCAGTT
>NC_071287.1:2607565-2612971 GCF_943735745.2 Anopheles bellator
GATTATCTTCTCCTCATTAACATGAAATATTTGACCTAATTTAGGTGCTAACGTTATCTTGGTTATTTGACCGTTGTTGGTGGATAGACGGTAAATGCAGGAAAAATTTAAAAACCTGCGGCGATGGATTTTAATAATTAACTTATCCTACCTTATCTAACTTACAATTACTTTTTCTATTTTCTAAGTATTTACATTGTTGTTGTGGAGTTTGATGGGTTGGGGAGATGTGTGTTTTTGGGTGCCTGATCTATTCTGTGATGAAGACATGTTCGGTTCTTCGATTTGCCTGCAATCTTTCGTTCAGTTCATTGCGTTTGGGCAGAGTACGAGAATGGGGCCTTTCTGAATGCAAAAGATATTTTTTCATGTCAGCCGAAGCATGCTAATGCTTGTTTTATGTTGTTGTTTAAGATAGAATCCTTTGCCAGGCGATAAAATAAAGCAGTGTTGGCAATGAAGAATTATGGAGAAGAAACATGGATAGGCCAGAACTATCGATTAGCATCATCGGGACAGCGACCAGGTCCGAACAGAATTCAGCCAGGACACAGCTCTGAGTACTCTGAGTAAATAAACCGGAACAAATCATTTTACAAGCCGTGGTGCGTACGGGGTGGCGAAAGGGTAGAGGTGTGGTAAGGGGGGGGGGGGGGGGGGAAATGGGTGATGAAGTGGCGTTAATGGGGCGCTTCCCCTCAAGGAATCCGTGGTCCTTGGACTGACCACCTGCTCGTACGGAAGGGCCGGGTTTTTGGATGAGTTTGGCAGTTCGGAAACTTCCGCGGTTACCGCGTTTACCTTCACCCTTACCTTCACTTCACCCTTCCACTACCCTGGCGAAGTGTGCGAGAGAGACAGAGAGAGAGAGAGAGAGAGACGATGGGGCGGATAGATAATGGGTTCGAAACGTCGAGCTTCGAAGCCGATTTCTGAAGCCTATACCCGCACCGTGGCAAGGAAATTTTCGGTGGGAAGAGCTGGGTGGAGGGTGGTGGTAGGCAAGCAAAATCCTTCCCCTAAGCGAGGGGGTTTCTCAGCGGGGTGCGGCGCTTAGTCGACGACGACGACGCCACCAACGACGGAAAAGGCCACAAAATTACCCGAAGCATCACCAGGGGGCACCAGGGAAGCGGTGACGGGCGGGTGGGGGTGGCCCAAGCGGCCCAGCCAAATCCCTCGGATGACCGATTCCGGTTGTGGTCGTCGGTTTCGGGGCGGTTAACTCTCCGGTCCGGTTCGTAACATGCAATTTATTTGACGTTGACCACCGCTGACTATTTATTAAATTGTGAGAAATGGTGGTGGTGACTGGTGGCTGGTGGTGGGATTTGGGTTTCCTTCGACGCCCCCCCCCCCCCTCCCACCCCTCTTCCCCATCCACATCACTCACCACGGGAATCTTGAACGAGGAAGTCTCTCGCGGGAAGCCATGATGGAGGGCGATGTTGGATGGATTTTCGAACGTTCGAGCGAGAGAGAGAGAGCGCGCGATAGAGAGACACTGGGTACTGAAATGAGGAACCACGGATGGGATGCCGGAAACCCCGAGGACTAAGCTTTCCACGGCTCAGCGCTGTCAGCTGCTGCCGCTACGCTCTCTGCTCGATGTCCTTTTTTTGGTAATTTCGCCGCTTGTTATTATTCTCTGCCCATTCATCTAAACCCCGTTTCTCGTTCGATCCTTGGCCCACACGCACGCGGAGTTGCTGTGTGTGTGTGGGTGTGTGTTGGTGGGAAACCTCCTAGTCGACCTAGTTCCAAACCGGAAAAGTTCTATCGTTTTTATTCCGACCGAAAGAGATACGCAGAAAGAGAGAGAAGCGAGAGGGGAGTGTGGGAGAGGGCGGAAGCGTGGTGTGGCATCGTACACCCACTCAAGGGCGTGTCGTGTCACTCGACTCGCTCGCCCTTCCCGCATCCATCCCGGCGTGTAATGCATATTTGAGCAGAGCATAATTTAATAAACATGTAAAGCAGCGTTCCTGGCGGATCGGCCGGCCGGCCTACTGAAAGCAAGAGAAGCAAGCGGGGAGGGGATGGAGTGGGGGGAGGGGGGGGGGGGGGGGCGAAGGATCCGCCAAGCCACCCCCCAAGCCGGGGGGGCCGTGGGAAAACATATAGCCATTCGTTGGCCTTTTTCCTTCTATTTTCATCGTTCTCTTGTGTTTCTTTTTAAAAAATCGTGCGAAAATTAATATAAAGAGCAGAGAGAGAGAGAGAGAGAGAGAGAGAGAGAGAGAGAGAGAGAGAGAAAGAGAGGGCAGGGGAAACGCACGGTTCACGCAAGGGCCTACAGCTTAACCTCCAAAAAACCCACCCGAGTGCAGCGCCTGCAGGTATGCAATAATACGCCTGCAGGTATTCAATAATACGCCTGCAGGGCATTTACACCGTGCATGTGTGTGTCCTGTCAGGCAGCAAGCGATGGACTGTGTCCAGCGCTGCACCCCTCCCCGTAGCACTCAGCACTCTTCACCTCCGCCATCTTCGGCAAGACGCTGTGAAGAAGAGGATGGTGAAAAATGTCCTGGCTTCGGTGGCACGGGGTGGCGCGGTAATTGCAATGCCCGGAGGAAAGCACGGAGCAATAATTCATTTATCGCGACGTTAAAAGATAGTGATTTGTGATGTGAGACGGTGCCCTCGGCGTAGAGGGCGCTGCTCGTGATTAGCGCTTTGTAAGCGAAATTCTCCTGCGCTCACACGGAGGCCCCAGCTTTCTCTCGTCCTCGGCCCACCCCGGAAGGATCTCAGCCTATCGCCACGCCCTTCCCGTCACGTTCACCTTCCCTTACTCTTCCTCTGGGTTCAAATGCCCGCCTTTTCTCGACACGTTGCCCCGTGAGCCTTGTAGTGATGACCCCAAAAAGGCTGTTGAAGGATGCCCAGTGCTCGTTCGGGATTTTAAGGGGTTCAGAAGGCCCATGCACTCCCGGCCATGCCGGTGTCCAGTCCCATCACGACCCCTCCCTTCCCCTTCCTCATCTCCCCCACCTCGCTTCACCGGGCCTTCCGTATGTTGGGCACGTACAAATTATTACCGTTTCAGCATTTATTATTGCACAAACTGGCCAGGGCGGGGGTGATGGTGGGAAGGGTGGGGGTATGGCTGATGTTGCTGATACAACGCCATTACACATCACGGGGTGGGTGCCAGGACCCAACGAGCGCAGACACGCGCACGTGGCTCCCGTTGGCTGATGGAGACGCCTGGTGGCCGGTAAAAGTTGGCGTGAGCGCGGTACACCCCAATTGATTAGAATCCTATTTTTCAAACTTGATTGAAATTGATCAGTGATCAGGTTTCACCCATCCCTTCCCCCCCCCCCCCCCCCGCTCCCCGTACCGTTTGGCGCGTGGAGACGGCGAACGACGGCTTTGAATTGGAAACCGTCGCTTCACCTTCACCGCTTTTTCTTCGAAGTTTTAAGGGTGGTGGTGTGGGGGCGGTGTCGATCAAATTAAAACTTATCAATACTGCTCTCCCAAACCGACTCCCCCCCCCCCCCCCCCCAAAAACCCCTCCCGCTCGAACGCTCGCTCGCCAGGAATGGTGTTTGTCGATTTGTGTGCAAGGCGAAAAAGGCGAACGAGATGCGATGCGTCGTTGTACCGCCCCCGCCCGGTGACCGTTTCCACCCCCCTCACACCCCACTCCCCCGCACTCAGCGAAACGAACCAATGGCCAAACGGGCAAACGGGTGTGGACGCGAGAGCAGACGAAGAAGAGATTTCAATTCACTTAATCAACTATGTTTTATTAATTAAACGGACACACGGCTCATGAATACCAACGAGATCACGGTGTGCGTGGTGTGCACACACACCGGTGGATGTAAGTGTGTTCCGCCATGATATCAACATCACGCCCCCCCACCCCCCTCCCCACCCGGCAGCCCCTGCGCGAGTTGTGTTGGAAAATTCGTCGAGGAATTTTCCGAGGCGGGTTGCGGGTTGTGTGTGTTTGGAAACCGAGTCGAGGAATTTTCGGGAAACCCCGCATTTTGTCGAGACCGAGCAAGGGGCGGGAAATTGGGACGGAAATTCCGGCACGCTCCGGCTCCGCACCCGATGAGCTCCCGCCCCAGAGCCCGAACCCCGAGGCGGGTTTCGCTGTAAATTCGGTGTGAATTTTACGCTCCTGGCGGGGTTGTGGAGCTCAGGGGCCGGGCGAACACATTTCACTGACCTCAAGCACATTCCGGTTCGACCCAATCCACCCCTCCCCCCCTCCCCACCCCGTGTGTGCGCCAGGACACATCTGCGGCAGTGGGGATCTGCGTCAAATGCGTCAAACCGGTTACCGGTTTTTCGGTGTTTTTTCCGCTTTTTACTTCGGAACGAGCCGGAAAGGCTTCCGGCTCTTTCACCGTCTCCCTCTCTCTCACTCTCTAGCTCCCGCTCTCCCTCTCTCTCTCTCTCTCTCTCTCTCTCTTATTTTATTTGCAGCGACTAGGGATGATGCTGAGCGGCCTTTCTTTGTTTCAAACATGGGGCGGCCTCTGCCGCATCCTCGCTTGACGAAGGGGGTGAACGAAGGGGGTGGTGGTTAACCCGGGGTCGATTTTCCACACTCACGGCCGTGTCTGTTTTTTTTTTTTTTTCCTTTTTTGTTTCGGGCCATCTTCGAAACTCCTTCTAGGGCCCCCCTTCCCCGTAAAAAGGGGTTCGGCAGAAAGCGTCCGCAAATCAGCATTCATTCGCAATGACATCTGGACGATTTGATCCCAATCCAATTGCTGGCCTACAATCCCCCCCCGAAAAGCCATTGAGCTACCCCTCACACCGTGCGACGATAAACATTCTTTTTCGGCGAGCGACAAAATCTGCTTCGACTCGGAAAAGGGCCGGGTCTAATCAAACGAGAAAGAATGACACGTCCAACGTGGGGGGAGGGGGGGCATGCAGGGGAAGACAGCAAACAACACGCCCTCCTCCCCTTTCGGGCTCGGCCATGGAGTCGGCTGCTGCTGCTGTGATGCGGCCTCTCTGATAAACCACGCAAAGTAGACGATAATCTCTTTAAAAGTATTGCCAAAAGTGCTTCCTGCGTGCGTGTGTGTGAGTGTGTGTGGCCCGTTGCGCAAGGATTTGGCGTTCAGCCTCCCGGCCCCGGAACTCGGACCATCGAAACGTCGGATCTCGGATCTATAGCAGTGGCACGCGGCACACGCCGCCAGCTCACCGGGACACGCTCAAACACACACACCCGGGGGAATTTTCTTCGCCATTTTTTTTTGTCTTTCCTTTTCTCTTTCGGTTCGATTTTTGTTTCGTGGGAACGAGAGGGAGAGTGAGAGCGAACGTGAAGCAAAAGTGAAAAACGGTTTGATTTCGGCACGCTGTTCTCCGCTGTCGGAGGGGGGCCTGTGGGGTGCAGAGGGTCGAGGAGGGGGGGGGGGG
>NC_071287.1:2613071-2618312 GCF_943735745.2 Anopheles bellator
CCCACCAGGGAGAAGAGATAATGCCTCACGTGTGTGTGTGAGTGTGGGTGTGCGGCACGCGCAACGAAACGATGGAGGCGCCTGGTGCCGCGTTCGGCGAACGATGGAGGCGCCTGGTGGCTTACCGGAGGCCGAGGCCGAAAGAGGGTTAGCATCTTGTGAAGGGTGGGGTAGGGGGGAGAGGGAGAAGGGGGATCGATTTGTTGAGGCTTCCGGTACACGCGCGAACTCTAATTCCTTTTCCTGGGCTGTGAGTTGCGGCTGCATTTTTAAGCAGGTGCGGCTCGCGCCCGGCAGAACCCTGTTTACTGCTTGTACGCGGTGCCAATGTTTTCCTGGTGGTGAAGAGCGATGGAATAAAGTACGCTACCAACGCTGCGTCAAATTTCAAAGCCGGTCCACAGAAACCTTCAGCTTGTTAATTAGCTAGTTACTGCCCCTACGAAGGTAGCCGATAATGTACCGATTGCGCAAGGAAATCCTTGTACCGTTCAGATTTCCCACACGTCAAGCCGCATTGCACTCGCTAATTTTGGCAGATCAATACCCAGCTTTTGTGGGAATTTTTCCTGCCAGTTTGTGGCCGTCAGCTAGTTGAATTTTCTCACAGGTCAATTCTAAAGCATGGCCCACTTAGCATCGGGAACAATTGCATGATTTCTAGCAGCGCCTCTGGTGGTCAGATTTCAAAAGTGTTGATAGTCATATCTTCAGTAAACATTCAACATTCAGTGCTGAAAGTTTCATCGTAGTACGTGGAGTTTATGCAAAGTTATGCTTAATTGAACTCTAAAGAGGAAAAATAATTCTGCACAATCACGTCGAAAACACCACGTGGTCTACTTTAAAAATTTCAAAAACACAAAAATTCGCAAAATTAACTATATATGCTGTGCTTTACCGTTTCTGAGAACCCAATACGGTACATTTAAAGTTTCAGAGTAGACGTCGTAATGGGACATACAAGCGGCAGCTGAACTGGAAGGTTTTAAGATCAATCGAGGCAAATCCTGAACTTTAGGTTCGGGATATTGCAAAAAAATATGGTACTAGTAAAAGTACTGCCCGGGAGATCTGTCTACGAAGCGGCTACTGTTTTTTCCTTGCATGTAAGCATCCACAAAGGACACTTACACAAAATCTAGTCATTAAAACACGCGCTAGAATGTTGGATGAAAAGGTTCTGACGAGGTAAAAAGGATGCTTGCGTATGGACGACGAAACATACGTGAAAATGGATTTTGGACAGCTTCTTGAACGAAAATTTTATCTCGCCACGGCACGGGGAGATGTCCCCTCCAAGATCAAATTTGTATTCGCCAATAAATTTGCGCAAAAATTAATGATATGATAAGGAATTTGCACCTGTGGACAGAAATCAAGGTTTTCATCACAAACACGACGATGAACTCAACTCTATACAAGGAAGAGTGCCTCAAAAAGCGAGTTCTATCATTTATTAAATCACACAAAGGTCCGGTGAAGTTTTGGCCTGATTTGGCAAGCTGCCACTACAGCAGGGATGTAGTTCTGTGATAATTTTACAATAAGGTGGATTTCATCACAAAGGATATCAACCCACCAAGTTGCCCTAGACTCCGCCCAATCGAAAATTATTGGGCAACAATCAATAGGAAGTTGAAGAACACTGGAAAGGTGATGCGGGATGTTGCAGAAATGGCGAAAAATTGGCAAAAATTAGCCGCTGAGGTTGATCAGAAGATTGTGCAGAAAATTATGGCGCGTATCCCAAAGAAAGTTCGTGATTTCATCCGACGATCGACATAATAAATTTCTGAAATTTTTCTCTTAAAGTACAATAAAATACCTTTAATTTGATACCTTGATGTGTTTCCTAAGTTAAACCAACCCAGAGATAGAGCTAATGCAATTGTTCCCGATTCTAACTGGGCCATGCCTTAGTTTCCTTGTGGTTGGCAGATCCATCGCGTTTCATCGAAGACATCGGACAGAAAATTGGTCACTTGGTTGTTGCTAAAAAATAATGTACAAAGACCGAACCATATCGTTGAACTGATCAACTACTGGCACCGTTCGGAGCAAAGCCCCGCCGAAACCAACAATCAGACGGAGTGGAGCTCTAATTTTATCCAACCTGCGCACCGTTTCAGGTGGACACGGGCCGCAACTTCCTGCAGCACGAAACTTCGACGGCCTGGCCAGTCTATCCAGTCCATCCAAAGTCCACCCGGTCATTCGATCTCATTGGCCGCAGCACCCGGCAGCGAGTGTCTTACATCTCCAGCGTCCGTATAGGAAACGGGAATGGAGGAATGTTCCAGTGGGTCCTTCCGCAGTCCGGGGCTGCGCACCACCACCACACAACTTCCGGCAAATGCGAGGATGCGCTTCCTTTGGCAGGTGATTTTTGTTTCTCCAAAGTTTCGAGCAGTTTTGTGCTCTTTTTTTTTTTTTTTGTTTTGCTTTCGGTTCGCCTACACTACACTCGGCCAACATCCCGCCCGCCAACCCCACGTAAATAAAGTCCTTTGATCACGTCAACTTTTAGACTCTCAGAGGCTAACCCGCCCTAGCACCGGGCTCAACTTCGAGGTTCCCGGGTGTCCTGTTCGATTTCAATCCCGTGTCCTCCGGTGTGACAGTCACTCGGTTGGTGCGCGAGGCGAGATGTGTAAGTGCACCAGCACCGGGTGGGTGGGTGGCTATGGGTGGGTGGTTTGACTGGTGGTGGACCACTCCAAACGACCGCACACTCCAACCGACACAGAGAGAGAGAGAGAGAGAAAAATGAGAGGCAAAAACAAAACATAGTCTGGAAGAAGGCAGGACCTCCTCAGGACTCAGGCTTGGATGTGACTTTTGGCTGGCCCCTTTTTAGAGGTAGCAGAAAAAAATACGAGTGAAAGAGTAAGAATGAAAAATTAAGAGAGAGAGAGAGACAGAGTGCAGAAAGAAACGAGAAAGAAAACGGCAAAAAACTTCACCCAAATTCAGACCCCGCTCTCATCGCTCTCCCTGCCGGACTGGCCTTCTTCCGGGTGTGTGATAATCTTTCGCCAGACACACACCCACGCCCACACCTACACATCTACACACGCTTGAGCGTACTTGAGGCCGAGTGTCAGGCTGTGGCCCTTTTGCGGGCCGATTCGAAAACTCCATCATCCGAGCTCGCTCCTGGTGACTCCTGGTGCGCGCGGACTCAAAAAAAAAAAAAAAAAAGATTTGCCTGACAAGTGTCATTGATGTGTCGCGTCGGAAAGGTGGAATGTGTGCAATAACAGTCACACAGCCCCCGGTGGGAGGCAAAATCTCAGCAACTCGGCAACGGCGAGCCAGCAATCGGTTCGCATGTCCTTTTCGAACTATTACTCAATTTGTGACCCTCTCGTATCCTTCCACCATCCGGAGGGGAGAGTGAAGGCTCGGCTAAGGACATCCTCTTTTACGGGATTCGGGAAATTCGAACCTTATTTAAATTCTTTCGTCTTCTTCCCGGGGGGCGGCCTGGCGGGAAGAAGCTGTGACACCCCGACGACAGGAGTTTATGAGAAACGGGGGGAGTGCTACAAAAAACACCTCGAGCATGTCGAACCGGCTGGTGACAGCTCGTGGCTCCCGGGGCTCGTGGCCCCCAGGTATCTCCGGGCTCGGCGTTTTATTTGATGCGAAAGGCGCAAAACTTTTATACAAGAAAAAAAACAACACACACGCGCGAAAGGTGAGTTTATTGGTGAAAGTTGGCTGCTTGACATTTATGTTAACGCCTGATCGCGTGGCGGATGTGTCGCCTGGCGAAACCGTTCCGGTTCCCACTGGTTCCAGGAAAGTCCAGGAATGAAAGTGGACACTCTGGCCTCAGTATTAGCAGCGAATAATTATCAAACATTCCCCTGGCGCAGGAAGGCGCCCCCCCGGTTCGTTGAAGTTATTTAAAAACTTTTGATATTTACGACACAGTTCCCGGGGGCGAGCACCCAAAGGCATTCTTTATGATGCCGCCCGAAAATCGGTATTCGAGTTTTTCGGCACCAACTCGCACTTTAAGCGGATGGCTTAATTTAATACGCTGCGCTACACGGCGGTGTCGGGTTTACAAATAGACTTTATTTGCTGGTACACTCGGAGCAACACATTTATTATTCATCAACGGATGCCGGGTAGTTGAGCTGAGTGACTCTCTGACGTTCGACGCGAGACTTTGGTCTGACCACCGTTCACGCCGTAAGTCCACATCTGTTACGAGCTTCTCGTTTTGATGAAAATCGCTTTCCACGCATGAATCTTATTAGGTCGCAGAAACAGTGGCGAATATTCGGTGGCTGTTTCAAAACAATCGAATTTAAATGTATGGATTTCTGATGGAAAGGATTTTTTTTACTTCGGAAAATCGGGCCACTTTTCACGAATTATCTTCTTCAGTTGGTATAAATGTTACAATAATAATTGGAATTTTTTGTTTTACCAGTTTGGAGCCACCAAGTTTCTAAAACTTGAGATTGAGACTGAATTGAATGTTTATAACATTGAAATGAAAAAATCTATTTTATTTTAAGTATGTGCCTACATTTCTCCTATCTCTCTGCTAAATCATGGACTCCCAGGCGAAAGAATTCTAATTCTTCTTCTTAGATCTGCAAATAAATTATTTCGGATTTATTCGACATTTGACCCCTAATTACAACAACAAACCGTATAAAACTACCTTAATGAAAGTATTGTCCGTCGTTATCTAATACTTTTTCACAACTTTTAAGTAGTTCCTCGATTCCGTTTCGATAGAACTTCTTATCTCTAAGAGCGATACGTGCCCCATTGATGAAAATGAATGATATTCGGAAGGGACCAAGCCTGATGAATAAAGTGGCGGGGATTACAGCTCCAATCCTAGTGATTTGATAGTATCCTGAACCTGTTTTGTAAGGAGGGGGTCATGGAAGAACCAGCCCATGGAGCACCAGGCGTCTCCATTACGGACAAGAGAAACGGCAGTTTGGTCGTTGTTCGATCAAGGCATGGTTCAAATTGATCATTTGTTCTCAGTAGCGATCTGAATTAACGTTTTCATCAGGTTATAGGAGCTTGTGGAGCATCACACCTTTCTGTTCCCTCAGAAAGTCCCTTTTTTGTGAGTCCTCCGAATGTGATTTTTGATTATCTAAAAACAAGTCCTGACATGCGTTTGGTGCGATTCTGAAGAGTAGTAGTAGTAGTAGTAGTAGTATTATTTATTGGATGTAATTTACATGATCGTGGCAA
>NC_071287.1:2618812-2620044 GCF_943735745.2 Anopheles bellator
TGATGAAAATCGCTTTCCACGCATGAATCTTATTAGGTCGCAGAAACGCTGGTGAATATGCGGTGGCTGTTTCGAAACAATCGAACTGAAATGTATGGATTTCAAAATGCTCTTGTGACAGGAGGCATTGTTCTGATGAAAAGGAATTTTTTTACTTCGGAAAATCGGGCCACTTTTCACGAATTATCTTCTTCAGTTGGTCTAAAATGTTACAATAATAATTGGAATTTATTGTGTTACCAGTTTGTAGCTACCAGGTCTAAAACTTGAGATTGAGACTGTTTTCAGATAGAAACAAATGTTTATAACATTGAAATGAAAAATTATATTTTATTTTGAGTGTGTGGCAATGCACACATTACTAGCTACACATTTCTCCTATCTCTCTGCTAAATCATGGATTCCCAGGCGAAAGAATTCTAATTCTTCTTCTTACGTCTGCAAATAAATTATTTCGGTTTTTGTTCGACATTTAACCCCTAATTACAACAACAAACCGTATAAAACTACCTTAATGAAAGTATTGTCCGTCGTTATCTAATACTTTTTCACAGCTTTTAAGTAGCTCCTCGATTCCGTTTCGATAGAACTTCTTATCTCTGAGAGCGATACGTGTCCCATCGATGAAAATGAATGAAATTCGGAAGAGGCCAAGCCTGATGAATAAAGCGGGGAAAAAGCAGCTCCCATCCAAGTGATTTGATAGTATCCTGAACCTGTTTTGTATGGGGGTTTCATGAAGGAACCAGCCCATGGAGCACCAGGCGTCTCCATTTTCGGACAAGAGAAACGGCAGTTTGGTCGTTGTTCGATCAAGGCATGGTTTAAATTGATCATATGTTCTCAGTAGCGATCTGAATTAACGTTTTCATCCGGTTATAGGAGCTTGTGGAGCATCACACCTTTCTGTTTTTATCAGAAAGTCCGATTTTTTGTGAGTACTCCGAATCTCTTAGTTAATCCACAATCGTCTTTGAGAAATTTTTGGTTTTTTGGTCATCTAAAAACAAGTTTCCACAAGCATTTTTTGCGATTCTGAAGAAGTTTTCTTCAGCAAAAAGCAAAAAAATAATAATCTCCGCAAAACGTTATTTTCAGACACAAAAGTTGACATGGTCTACCTCCTTTAAAGATCAGGAGCAAACTGATTTTTGTTTATTTTTTGACCTGAGCCCATTTATCTGATGGCAAATCAAGGTAATGTTACCAAAAAAGCTAAATTAGGAGCTCCA
>NC_071287.1:2620244-2621452 GCF_943735745.2 Anopheles bellator
CCGAGGGTTTTCTTGAGGAAGTGTCTTCCTCGGGCGCGGTCGGGACAGCAAACAGCGGTCAGAATGGAAACGATTCGGATGCAATCGTTTAATCGTGTGCCCAATCACGCCCATCCCCAACACACACTGCCTTCGTCTCGGTGACAAACGCCGGCAGGTCCTGCGACTTCCCAGGGGCCCCTAGGGGGGCTGAGGTTGGCTGGTTGTACGCGTACTGTAATCGGACTTAATCCTCGCACACACAGGCACACTACGATGAACCATAACATCGTTTCCAGCGGCGGCGGCTTCTTAACGCATTCGCAGCACATTCCGCAAAGCGGACCGGAATAGAAAAGTGGGGACCGTCGGGAAAAATCCTGACCAAACAGGACCTCCGGTGGGGATAGAAGGAAGCAGCGGGGGGGTTGCCTGCGACCAAGTGGGGGAAGTACGGGAAAAACTATCAAACTATAAAAAACCGGGAGCGCGCGCCACGCGCGTGGATTTATTTCTCTCAGCGTCGCCGGCGTCGACGTTTGCCGCCTCCTTTACAGTATCCCTGTTTGGCAGTACGGTAGGGGGCTCCGCTTCACCCCTCCGCCCCCCTCCCGCACAACCCCCTTCTGCAATGCGGGGAGACGATTGTTCCGGGACGAAAGTTTTGTCGTCTCGCGACAGCCCGCGAAACGTGCCTCTGTCACGTGGCAGAGGCGTGTGTGTGGGTGTGGGTGTGGGTGGGTGGTGCCGGGTGACGCCGGGTGGAAATCCACTCACGATGGGCGGGGGTGGGGGTGCGGCAACTCGAGGGACATAAAACCATATTAAACAGCGTAAAGTTGGCATACGCGTGCCAAATTTACAACTCCTTCCAACTTCTCTCTCTCACGCTCGCGCTTGCTCGCTCTCTCTCTCTCTCATCGTTTGTACGGGTCTGACCACGCAAAAAGGGGACGGTGGTTGCGAGTCCCGGGGAGCGGGTTGGGTCCGGCCAAAATGCGATCTTCATGTGCATATTACAGATAAGGACCATAATGAAGGCCAAATGGGGCCGGGACGAAACATAAAAATCTGTCCCGCGCCGCGCCCATTGTAGCCGCGCTTTTATTTTTGGGTCGCCCCCCCCCGTCCCTCTTGCTCCTGCGCTACCCTGGCCCGCAGCACATCCCTCGAGGGAAATGATTCTCTGACAGTTGCCAACGCCGTCGCCCGTTGTTTTGTCAGCGCTG
>NC_071287.1:2621552-2631551 GCF_943735745.2 Anopheles bellator
GAGAGAGAGCGTTGGCGCGAATGCAAAAGGGTTCAAGGAAGAAGCTGGTTAAAAGAATGAAGTGTAGGACCCCCGGCATATAAAAACGGAGCAAAGCGCGCCAGAGTGCATCACGTCCAATGATTAATGTTTCTCAATAAAGCTGTGCGGTCCAAGGGCCCCGCCTGTCGCCGGTCGCCCTCTATCCGCCCCTTCTGGGTGTGGAATTTTCCACCCGCCTCCGGCGGGGTGTCATTTTGTGTTTTGGCGCAGAGAATTGCGCCCTCTACTTCTTCTTCTACTTCTTGCGCTTCGCTGTCTTCCCGGCTTTCGCCGGGCTGGCTGGCTGGCTGGCCGTTTGATGGTTTTCATTTCATCTCGTCGCCTGCGGATCGGGGTCCACGGGTCCGACATGGCGCGTGGAAAATGTTTTCCCATTTTTTTAGCCGGCCAGCCGGACTTCATTGCCCCGGTTTCGTTGTTTCGGTGTGGGGGGAGTTTCGGGGCATGTTATTTTTCTCTCTTCGCAGTTATTAAAGCGGTCACTCCATCAGCCCACCCGGACCGGACGCAGTTAACGGCAGCGCAGAGCGGATGGGCAGAGAGGTCAGATTCCGGTGGTGATGGGTGGCCCGGAATGGCCTGCATTCCGCTGCGCGTTTTATTTCGGTCGGCGGTCGGTCAGCACCATTCTACCCCCATTTTTTTTTTTACTGCTGCTTGGTACGAATCGAAATGCATAGGCGTCGCTGTGTGGCCTGGGCCTGGCGGGCTGGTGGCAACGGAACCGCAAAACTCGGCTCGGCTATCGCGTGCGTCGTTTAGCGCTGCGGACACGGGCACTCGAACCGTGAATTCCACGCGGTGCGGTGCATTACTTCACGGCGCCGGACCGTTACGCGCACGGTCGGCAGTAAGCATACACTGTTCGGACGGGCCGCTCGGACGGTCCTTGCACTGGGGACCGATTATGGGCCCGATCTTGATCGTAGGTGTGCCCGTTCGCGACCGCTGCTAGTTTTTAATTTCTGTTCATCTCGCTTGTGGCGATTGTTAGCTGTTCATAAACGACAGCACGGTGAAGTCAGCGTTGTTTTAGTTTAAGCGTTCTTTTGTTGTTTGTTTTGCGCCGCGCGTTCATAGTTTATTGAAGTTGTAAGTTTGATTTGCTTTTCTTGCTTCCTCGGATCCTTGCGATTAGTTTCTCATTTGTTAGCATGTCTTTTTTTGTTATTCTTTTTTGCTCTTTCTGTTTTTCTCGTTGTCTTTCCGAGTGATGGTTGTTTTGTTTTTATTTGAAAAGGTTTGTTTGTTTATGCAGAGTGTTTCAGTAACGACACATTTTTTCATTTGGTTATTAAAACGACTGTATATTTTTCAATGTTTGAACATTTGTTCGAAAGGTTCATTCATGACATTTCTGTATAAAATATTATTTTGGATGCAGAAAATTGAGAAATATGAAACATTTATTTAGAAAGTGGTAGGTCGCCAAATAATGTGTCAAAATCAATGTTTCATTGAAGCTCATTTCTACCTCGGTGTTTCTACCTCGGGTTTGTTGTTTTTGGGGTTCAGAAATCTAGGTCGACCGAATGGGCTACTGCCAAGCCACTCGTGGTGGACATTTGACCAAAATTGTTTTCCATAAAAAAATGTAAAGAGCCAACCTTTCAAAAAAAAAGTTCAAGCATTGAAAAATGTTTAGCCGTTTCTTTTATTAAAACCACATGAAAAAAATGTGTCCTTACTGTAACACCCCATTTTAATAGGTTGGTTCGTATACTTGCTGTCTCATCTTGTTTCATTTGTTTCTTTCTTCGTTCTCATTTCATTTGTATTGCTCTTTCACATTTGTATTTATTTATTTCGTTTAACTTTGTTTTTTTTTGCTTTTCAATTACAAACAAATCGCTTTTCGTTCGCTATTTGCTATTTGAAGTATTAGCATCGACGTCGACGCTTCACGCTTCCGGTACTGATTTGAACCTTTTTGAGCACACTACCCGTGAAACCATTTTCGCCACCCATCCCATCCCAGCTCTGCGCTCGGCGTTGGGGGTCGCGCTTTTGTCGTCGTCCGTCTAAAGCCGCGCGTTGCCTCGAAACGGGGCCCCCGTTTTCGTCCCCGTTCGGAAAACAGTTAAACCAGCACTTTCGGCATAGAGCACCCGGACAAAAATCACAGGTCAACACATACACAGGGAGACAGACGGTCCGAGTGGCGAGCGAAGCGAAGCCATCAACACACGCGCACCCGGCGGTGCCCGCATTATGGATGCAAAATTCAAATTTGTGGCTCACAGGACTTCGGCAGCAGACCGGGCCGGGTCGGGCCGGGTCGGAGAGTTTATCTTGGACACACGTCGTGCGCCACCACTCTCTTCGGCGCTCCGGTGGCTCTAACGAGTGTGCTGCTGCTGCTGCTACCGTCTGGATTTTCGGGAACCGTGTGCGCCGAGTGTAAACAACTGGCCAGCGTGGTCCGTGGACCTGCAACACCTGCACACCCCGGTGTGTGGCGTGTGCCGCGAGGCGTACCGTGGCCTCGTTAGCGTGTTGGCGCACCGAGAGGCCACGGGTTGCCAATGACTCCGATTGACAATTTGTAATGTAAACTCTGATTTGCGGAATCGGTGCCCCAGCTCCGGTGGCCAGTCCGTCCGGGTTGGGGCCCCTTTCCACCACGATATCCGGTGCCCCGTCGGCACGAGGATGATTTGGTCCAATTACCCTTCCCGGGAGGGCTTCCCGTTATTAAGAAGTCATGGAATCGTATGTGCGGCGGTGGAGCCAGACCAAAGTTCATTATCGCCTGTCGACCGGTGCTGGAGCGCAGCTGGTCGAACCATCATCATCGTCCGGGTTCGGGGCGACCAAACAAAAAAAAAAAAAAAAAGGACCAGGCGCCGAGCGGCGAGCGAAACTCTACTTTGCCTTGCAAATCACGTAGAGTGCATCGGTGGCAAAGTTGGGCATTCGCCGGCATTTGACTTCTCCCGGGACGACACGGCAGCAGAAGCAGCCTTGCTGAGACTGAAGTTGTGACCTTTTCGCTCCAGGGGCCATGCGTTCTGGCAACACTGTTGTTATTAAGCCATCATCCGTTTACATCAGCTACACCCCGAGTCCACTAGGGGAAGAAGGCTACGGTTCCAAATCTTTCTCTGACGGGGTGCGTTCTAGTTTCTGTGGTCTCCGTGGGGTCTTGCGAGGGTCTGACCTTGGCTTGGTGCTTCATTTACTCGTGGACTCGACCCTTGTCATGTGTGTCGCGACAGGCGAAGCGTAACGAGTCCCCTACGTGCCTGGCTGCCCGCGGGCCAGGTAGGTTCCGGTTCCGTGCAGAGTACTTCAGTACTTCCAGATCTGGTCGAGTCTACCCCAAGTTTTCTCTCATTCTGTCTCTCTCGCTCTGCTTTGTTGTTGGGTCGTTCACCATATCCACCAACCCTCTTCTCTCCCTCCCCCCCTCCCCTTTTACCCCCGTTCTACTCAGGTTCCAGGCCGTTCCCCGCGAATCATTGGAAATGGCTGACTGGAAACGTGATATTTATTGAATTTTTAATGGTGTGCAGCTTTTCCGATTAGATTTTGCCAGACACCGCCGCCCCCCCCCCCCCTCCCCATCTGCGTCTGCCACCCCTTGGGGAGCTACGATTTCTACTTCTCACCCCCACCCCATCCAATCGCACCTCGAACCGAACAGAAAGAAGCGTTCATTTTTCCAGCCGTTTTTCCGCACGGATCGGGTTTTCCGGTCCACGGTGGAGGGCAACGGGGATAGGGTGTGGTTTTGCCTGTTTTTTTCACCAGCACCTTCCCCAGCCCAAGACCCACCCCCTCCCCCCCGCCCTTGGGGAGTCGGAAGTCGTACCGAACTTCGGCCGGGACTTTTTCGCCCGAACGGGTGGCCGAACGATTGGCGAAGTTGTGCGATGGGTGGTGGTGATGATGTTTTTTTCCGGGTTTTCCCTTTCTTTTTTCTTCTCCCTTCCGTGCCTTTTTTTCCGGGTTCCGGGTGTGTGCGTTTTTTTGTTGTATCCGTTCCTTGCGGAGGAGCGGGGTTGGGCGCAGATCACCGACAGACAGACAGACACCGACCGACCGGACGGAGAGACGGAGGCGGCACAGAGAGTTGGGAAAGTGGTCTAAATCAATCATAAAATACAGTCCGAGGCGCGGTCGAGGTGCGAAAGTTTCCGATACTTCCCCACGTTCTGCCTCTGCTGGCCCCACGTCCGGAAAGGCGGCGAACGTTTTAATTAAATTCTCGGCTCGTCGAGATTCGGTTTCGGATTCGGCCGACCGCCCGCCCGCCCGCCAGTAACTCGCAAGGCGTGGGGCTCCTCCTGGGAGGTGGGAGCCCCCCGCCGTAAGTCAGTCAGGCGTGTTTATGGATCGCCTCGCCCGTCCTATGCTCAGTTGTCCCTCGGGGTGCCTCGCTCGTTATTTGTTAGGATGCGGCACCGTTCGATTACGTGAAACGGGAGCCCTCGATTCGCTCCAAGCCGACAGCCACAGCTATTCCGCACCCGTTTCGGTGTTTGAATTGTGACGCAAAAGTGTTTACAAAAATACACTGGTTCATGACACCGCTTGAGTTACCCGGCCGACGTGTGGCGCCTGAAGTTATGCATTTCGAGACACTCGCTACGCTTAGCCGGGAGCTGATTGCGGTGTTGTAAAAGGCAAACGCAATCGGTTTGAGCTGCAACCAGAGCGACAAAGAAATACAAGGCCCGATCTTTCGGCAAAATAAACACAGTCCATCGGCTTAGGAATGAAGTCACTAGGCCAATGCTGCTTCGATTTCACCAAACCGTCGACGATGCTTTTTGATTAACGTTAAATATAGAAATACTTTTTTTTGTCAATTGTATTGGATTGAGCAAGGAATGTTGCGGTTCAATGACCGAGGGCGTTACTACAAGCTTCAATTTTTATGTTGTTATGTTGGTACACTCTTCATACGAACGTATGCGAAGTTTCATTTTATCTATTCCCTTTTTTAATTTTTTTCAGTTTTAATGCAATTTTTATTTCTGGAAGGTTTGAACGCGAATGAAATTTATGAACGAATGTGGAAAGTATATAAGGAATCTTTGCTTTCCTTTTTGCTTTTTTTCGCTTTTTGCCTTGAAGACGACGTCAAGGCAAAAAAACAAAACAGCACTTGAATACAGCAACCTGAAGCTAAAATCCTTTTCACAGGCGCTTTTTGGCAGTGGCAAAAAATCCATGAATTAAAGTTCGCATTCTTGGAGCTTCCTCCGTATCCACCCTCATTTGACCCCTAGCGACTTCCATCTGTTTCCTGGCTGGCGGTCCCGCATCTCAACCTGATGCCGTGTTGTCAACAAACCGAGCAAACGGAGGAACGGCCTATCAACTTTGATATATGAGTACCTTCGGTGTTTGTAGTTACGACCCACTGGTCGCCAGGAGTCAGGAGCTTAATTTGCTGGTGCTTTTTGTCTGCCAAAATCCTCAGTGACGTTAACGGGAACGAATGGCCGACGGTCCGTTCAGTCCAGTTTCCGCGCCGTTAAATTGGCTTCATTCGATAAACATAAACAGGCGCCGGGGGCAGACGCATAACTTCCGATGTAGGAGAGCAACAATTGCGCTGCACAGCTGCAACACGCAACTGCACCCTGTCTGTCGCAAACACAAACGCATGGACTCTCTTCTCTGGCACATTTGCATGGCAGCGAAGGGCGGGAAAGAACGCAATCGAATAAGCCAAACAACGTCAACAACAAACCAACCGGGGGCAAACTCGAGCCAAAGAGCCGAAATGCCGTCCAAAACCAAAGCGCCAAAGACGCAATCGGCAGCAGGCTGTAGTGGGGTACGTATTGCGACATGTTGCTGCTGCTGCTGCTGCAACGACAAAGTTGTGGCCGTCGGAACGATGATTTAAACTTCTTAAAAGCTGTCACCCTCCGGCCCTCCCTCTCCCGCTCTCCCTCTCTGTCTCTCTCTCTCTCTCGCGGGATGCGGTGACAGGAGCCAGGAGTGGTGCTATTGTATGGGCCCTTGGAGGCCAATCGGTTGCGTCGAAGCGGAAGCGAACGATAAGTACACACCAAAATACAGGGGAAAAAAAAATGGGACAAGTGTGGCGTGACAAACACACACAGCCAGCCTCCGTTTGCCTGCAGGTCCTTCTGACCCCCACAGGGAGCTGGCTGGCGATGGATGGATGTTTGAAGTGAAAGTTTCTGCCGGGTGTACCCCCCACCAACCACCAGAAACGACCACTCAGCGCCGAGTGCCGAGTTATTACAATAAATATTATTTTTAAGTCGTCCTCGCACCGTTTTAGACCAGGAGAGAGAGAGAGAAGGGGGTTTCGTGTGGGGTCATGTGAAGCGATACTAGAACCGGGGCTGCTGATAGTAAAAGACCTCCCAGCGGTGACGATATACGATGATGTTCGGAGAGCAAGAGCCGGGGGCCAACTCCAGGATTCGAACCGAGACTGAGGAGCCGTGACCAGCGTATGCTACCACCTGAACCATCCGGATGGTTTCGGTTCGGATGGCCACCGAGAGCCAGCGTTAAGTCAGGTCTACACGCTACGATTTTACTGCTATTTTTATCTGCACAGATCAAAGTCGTAATGGGATAGGAGCAACAGCCATGGAAGAAACATTGGTCACAGTCGAGGTCGAGGAAATGGCTCTTAAAGCGAAGCAATTATTCTCACGTAAATTTTTTCCGTGAATTGGAAAACTAACCAAACGATTGGTGGGACTATATCCCGGGGGCCACAGTATGAGAAACTTGGAAAAAATGTATGGCAGGCCAACAAACTATGAATCTTTTGCTAGAGTTCCGTGAGTTACTTTGAGTTGCTTTTGAGCGCCTTATGTTTACGGGATATTTTCCCGTTTCGGAGGTATTTTTTTCAATTTGACAGTTTACGGCAAATTTCGGCAATTTTTTTTTTGCTTTCCAAAAATATGGCTAGTTTTTCGACAGCGGATCAAGTTTTGGCAGAAGATGGCAATAGAAGGAGAAGGAAAGGAAACTGAAAAATCAAAGCAAAAACAAACGAACTGTCATTTCACTCACTGGAGCTTACGGAATTTTTCACGCAAAAGCTTCTAGTGTGTACGCTAGCATATCAAAAAACCTGTAGAGAAAACTCATACTGTGGTCGAGGCGTATGAGGGTGAATGTGGAAACATACATTTTGTCAAATAAGTAACGGGCGTTATGTTTCTACACATATCACTTACCCATGTTGAAAATGTTGGCTTTTAATGCTCAGTAAATTGTTTACAGCTGAACGTGTTTTGTGTCTCATCGGCGATTTCTGCACTTCTCCTAAATTAATTGATCCCGAAGCGGTCATTTGAGATTTGGAAACAAGAAAAAGCCACAGAGGGACAGATTTGGGCAATACGGTGGCTTTGGCATAATTGATTTGTAGTTTTTGGCCCAAAATTCCCACACAAAAAACAAACAACGTTAAACTTCGTATGCACGTGATCTGATCAAAAATTTTCGCGACTTTTGGGTTTCGTTATTAGATTTCGCGTTTGTGGCGGATTGCTTCGCGCAAATTGCGCATATCTTGCCGGTAATATTCGTTATTGACCGTTCTATCTATCGGTAACAACTCATGGACGCACCACGAAACGGCAATCGAAAAAAAAATGGAAGTGAAACTGTTCACTTTCGACCAAAGTTGGCCTTTCGTGGATCACATCTTTTCGGTCCTCTGAGAAATTTTTGAACCACCGATAAATGTTGCTTTCAGTCGCAATAGCTTCACCGTAAGCCACAGTCAACATTTTGGATGCGTCTGCGCTTCAGCCAAAATTTGAAAAAGTTTTTTTGCCATCCGTTTATGGGACTAGACAAAAATCGCCGAAGAGCGAAATCTGGTCAAGCGTCCAACAGTTGTCAAAAAATGATTGATTACTCAAAAGAGTCGAACTTTTCACCATAAGTCACTGACATGTGTAGCAGCCACAAAAAATTCAAAATCGAATAAAGCATTTTCTTTAAAATTTCAAAATCACAACAAAATGAGCGGTCAATTTATAATTTTTCTACGGGGAGGAACTATAAGACCTAGGATTTTACACTGTAATTTCGAAGCAGTCTTTGAGTGAAATCCACAAAACAAACCACTGAATTGAACAGATTGTTAATGCTCTTTTGCTCAGATTTTCTAGATTTGCGTCGATGGTTGAAACCGACCAAATTGGTGCAATTTTGCTGTCCACATGCTACGATGCGATTGCACAGATCAAAATAGCAGTAAAATCGTAGCGTGTGGACGTAGCCCTTTAGCCGGAGCCGGTTTACTTTCACACCTAGCGCGTCGAGACTGAAAGCAAGAGACAGAGAGTGACAAAAGGATAGCAAAGGGTCGGTGCGCCCTTTTTGCTTTCTTTCTCTTTCCCGGGTTCTTTGTAGCGCTCGTATATTGTCGCTAAGTTTATTTGTCTTTGATTGGCACAATCAACAAACAAACGATGAACTGTCCAGCAAGGAGTGGAGCTTTCGCACCCGGTGTCAACGAGGTGAAAGTAAAACAATAACATGCCTAAATACCGTTACTACACAACACGACACGCATTGATCCACGTCTGCGGCGCCTGCAAGGACTGCAATCAGAAGGCTGCCTTTTGTTCGATGGGGGGCCCCCGTTTTCCGGCGAACGCTTCATCGTCGACATCGTTGTGTTGTGTAACAGGGAATTATCCTTTTGGGTATGAACCGTGTTTGTTGCATATTTTTAATGCACACGTTCGAGGGCTACTACTTTCACTCCACACTTCCGGCCCGAGAGTCGCCCCGGAGAGATTGAGTCCCGACCGGCCGACAGCTCACCCAAAAAAGGAGGGTGCGGTTCCTGACCGGAAGTACTCGGTGGGGAAGGGGGGGGGGGGGAGTGTCACAAGCCACATGGTAGAACCCCCGCCGCACCACCACCGAGGCCCCTGCCGCCGTGAGGAACAAGTCCTGTTCCATATTTCATATTAATATATTTTATTCGCGCGCAGCATACTTTCCGATATGAATATTTGCGCTTCTCGCACCCCCCTCCCGCTTCGGTTCCCAACGCATCACCTTTCGATAGTCTGATGCAACTACCACCCCTACCACCCATCCCTACCTCCCACCAGCACCTGCACTGCCACAGATTCCGCGGAGGTACGCTGATGGTTTTGGATGCCACAACCGAAGCCACCCCCCTTCCAAAAGTGGAGTTAGCCGAAAACATGGCGGTGAGACTCTGTCCACCCCACAACGCCCCCCCCCCCCCCCTCCGGCCCCCCCGTCCCGTCCATTCTCCCGTCGATTCCCCCCAGTGGTGGTGGCGTGGGTCTCGAAAAACACGGAATGACGCGAAAAGGCCACTTCATCATCGCTGCTGCTGTGCGTGGTGCATACCATTCAGGCGCCCCCGAATAAAAACATCACGGGGCCGCACGCCCCAGGAGTCGGGTGTGCAGGGTGCTACGGCGACGACGAGCGGGAAAAGGGAGACACGGAAACCGGAGCAGCCGACCGAAAACCGACACCGGAACCGGAAATCCACGGACAAGAGAGAGAGAGAGAGAGAGAGCGCGCACGGGAGGGTTGTAAACGTTGGCACTCGCGCAGCATCGCGCAGCGTGTGTTTGAGTTTGGGGCGAGTTTGGTCCAGTGGGCGATCCTGGCCCGGTCGCCGGGCGGGCGATGAAATCGGTCGCCGGCAAATTATGGCCGTTATTACGCCCCACGGTGGGGGTTGGTGGGGGAGTGTCACCGTTGGGGTCAATCGCAGGTCGCGCTGGCCGAGAGCCCCGAGAGTACCCGAGTGGTGGTCGGTGGTTGTTGTTCTTGTTTTTTTTTTCGTCTGTTGGAGGGAGGCTCTGAATATCTGGGGTTCCCCAATTTTGGGCTCCATTTTGCTCCAACCATATGTCATGCTTCCCTGGGGGGTGGAGCAGGCTTTCTGGCACCGGTGGGCGATGCATTTGTGTGTATGGGCAATGAAGGTACTACTGG